>NW_008336950.1:70453-109489 GCF_000622305.1 Nannospalax galili
GGAGGGGAGGAGGGGAGGGTCCAGTCAGTGTGTGTGCCACTCCGAGCAGGTGGACCTGTGCTGTAAAGGCAACTGGCTGAGCACAGGTTGGAGAGGCAAGCCGGTAAGCAGTGTTCCTCCACTGTACTTCAGCTACTGCTTCCAGGGTCCTGCCCTGGACCCTGAATCCCCTCAGTGACGAACTGTCACCTGGGCGACGTGAGATAAAACAAACCCTTTCCTCCCCAAGTTGGCTTTGGGTGTGGTGTTTATCACAGTAATAGAAAGTAAGTAGGGCACTGAAAGTATTTCTCCTTTCAGAAAAAGAAAATTAAGCCTATGCTACGTGTAAGGTTTCCATTGTATTTTGAATCACGTGAATCACTGTCATGATTCATGACAGACAAACCAGAATATTCTGTTATGCCCATTAGAGTCGGTTAGCCAATGGAAGTCAGATTTCTTCTGCCAAGATTCTACATGAAAATAAGTCAATAAGAGATAAATTCTCCACTTCGGATGCAATGGCCTTAGAGACGCAGGGCAATGAGAAGCTGATCAGCTCTGTTTTAACAACAGACTGGAACACTATTAGGGTCACATCCTTTCCAGCCAGAGCCATGACAGAAGGCCTAGGGACCCAAATAGCTGAGCACACACTAGGGGGTCCCCTCATGATTCCATTCACACTAAGTTACATCTACCCTAAGAGAAAGCATCCTTAGTCCCTGAGTTTCTTCTATGCAGGGACCAAGAGAACAGAAGCCTGGGCCACTGGTGCCACTTCACACCGGCCATTTGATTCACACAACTAGGAAGTAAATAAATAGCTTTCATTTCTTACAGCCCAGAATACCTTAAGTTTCTCATTCAGGTGAACTTGAGTCTTGCAATGGTATGTGCAAGGGACTGAAGCAAGTTCACAGAGGCCACCCTATAACCATAGAGAACTGTCCACACTATCATACAGTTCAAAATCTCCAAGGCTAGGCTTTACTTTCTACTTATTTTTACTTAAGTGGAGTTTTTCTTTGTTTTGTTTTGTTTTTTCCCCCAGAGCCTTCCTACATAGTTCAGGCTGGCCTTGAACTCAGCAACTCTCTTGCCTCAGCTTCCAAGTGCTGAGATTACAGGCACCAGCCACCACACCATATCTTGAGCTTTCAGTCAGGCTTCTAATACAAGAGATAAAATTACATACAAAGTTCTGCAAGACAACACCTATATTGCAGTACATACACTCAGAAGTGGAGTGGCTCCTCACCTTTGCTTGTTTAGACGTGTTGAGTTTGATGGCAGATACTCTGCCCACATGATCACCTACAAAAAGTCTCAGAAGAGCTGTATCCCAACAGAGAGCAGTAACTTTTTGGCCTTTGTGTTCTGAAGACACATGAATCCGTTCTGGTTTACCACGACGCTCTTGATTTAATTCCCAAACAACTACAAGACCTTGACTGCAGACATCAAGTTACAAGCAAAGTTATAGATACAACTTAACTGCATTTAATATTAGCCATAGTAAGTACACGTGCAAACTTATTCTTCAGGGGAAGAAAAAGAAGTTGAAAGCTAAGGCAGTCACAGGGCTGGAGAGATGGCTCAAAGGTTAAGAGCACCGACTGGTCTTACAGAGGAGCCGAGTTTGATTCCCAGCACCCACAGGGCAGCTAACAACTGTCTGTAACTCCAGTTCCAGGGGAGTCTGATGCCTTCCTCTGACCTCCATGAGTATTGCACAGCACAGGTGCACTTACACACATGCAGACAATATACTCATACACACGTAAGATTAAAAAAAATAATAAATACAATATTAAAGAAAAACAGGGCATTCACTTCCTTGTTTTGGGCACCGTATCAATAAAACAGAGCTTAAGTGTCTGGAATTATCTCTGTTCCCTTTCTCTTTGAAATGTTGTTGCCTCAAATTGACAGTTTCCACAAACACTAGGGTGATAAAACTGCCCATCCTGGATGGGTTGGGCACTCAGCAGATTTGGTTTCCGAAGATACCACTGTGATAGTGCTAGGCAAAATGGGATGGCTGTTCACCCTAACACACACATTTGTTAGTTTAACAGGCATGTAGAAAAGATGACAGCTTTGAAAGGTTCCCACCTGGTAGCCACAGCAACATAGTCGTCATCATGTGGGCAGCAGGCAATCTGAGAGAGTGCACCTTCCTAGGACAGCAAAGAAAGAGCAGTCCATTTACATTCTTCTTCTCAGCGATGAACTACATTGGAGAAACTCACGTTGAGGAAGGAATGGTGTGTGAAGGTCCTTAGTCTTACCCGGTGTGCAAGGTAAAGCCTGTGGCTCCAGCCATCTTTCTGAATGAGATTGAGTCCTCCTCCTGTACTGCCTAATGCCAACCATTTCCGAGACACAGCTATGCTGGTACACTAAAACATGAAGAGGCACATGTGAGAGGACTGTGGTTCCTTCCTATCCACCAGGGCCAGGGGTACCGCCTGCATGCACAAGGCCCTGGTTCCATCCCCAGCGCTGCAAACAAATAACTATCCACTGAAAATAAACACTGCAGGTGTTTTAACTCTGGAATACTGACAAATACCAAACAAAGAACAGTTTGTTTAAACTTGCAGTTGAATTGCTAAAGAATGAATAGGTGCAACTGTATAAATGAGTAACTTTTCTTTGGCAAAAGCCAGCTATTAAATGGTTCATATTTTGTATAATTTGGCCAGGTCATTCCCATGCTGACCACAAATAAATTACCAGGGAATGAAGCAGCTGCTTTAGTCGCCTCTTCGCCTACTTCATTTCTAGTCCATACACAGCACACAATGCCCGCAGCCCTTAACGCAGTGGGCTAGAGAGGGCTCAGACACAGGCCCTGCACTGCCAGTCTCCTCACACCCTCCACCTGCTGAGCCCTTCCCTGAGCCACCTCAGAAAGTAGTGACCATGTTGTGCCCAATACCGGCACCAAAGTTGTTGGTTGACTGACTAGAAGCTATTTCAACTCTCTCCAACTTTGTCACTTTCCACAGAGAAGTTGAAAAACCCAAATATGCACTTTGTTAGTTTCCACTGCTGACAGGAATGGCCAAGTGACTCAATCCCAGTCAGCAGACTTGGCTTGCTGGAAGGCCTGCTGGAACTTCATGGGAAGCTTTATCTTCCCAGATGAAAGGTAGGGTCAAGATAATTTCAAAACCTTTGCTCTATAGCGGAGTGTGGTTGTGCGTGCCTTTAATCCCAAGGCAGAGGCAGGCGGATCTCTGTGAGATCAGGCCAGCTAGGGTTACAGGGAGACCCTGAGTTGCTGATATGATAATTTAGGGTAGGGCCAGAATATTACACCACTGCTACTATGAGTAAAAGTCCACAAATAGACGATGCCAAAAGAGGAAAGACGGGGAATCTGTGTCCTCAGTGACACCTCTGGACCACGACAGTAAACCAGTGACACTAATTTATGAGATTGTAAATGTTTTTGTTGCATAAACAGCTATTTGTCAGGTACGCTACAACTTGCAGATGAAAAGTACTCTAAGAAGAATAATATACTTTTGTAACTGATTCTAACTTTATTTTAAACTTCACTGTGACATTTTTGTACTTCAGCAAAAAGGACCAACATTTCAGGGACCCATGGACTTTCCACAGAGCCAACTAACCTTTGCCTTGCTCCCTACGCAAGGCTGTATCAAAGTCCCTGTTCTGAAGTAACTGTGTAGTTCGTGCTGCTCAGAAACACAGTGGAGTACGTGCCTTTACCGTTTTAATGTCAATGAAGCACCCTGCTTTCTGAGAGAAGACAGCAAGATTACCAATTAAAATCAGTATCCTATTTCAAAAGCTGGGAAAGAATTCAAATGATGACTCAAAAGATAAAGAAAGAGCTAGGAATATGCTACTTCTGTGTAGGCATGACAGAGACAGGCAAGACAACCAATACGCTGCAAATACCTGGAGGGCGGGGCAAACGCAACAGCGCACATACACACATGGATGTGAAAATCCGCCTCATGGGCTATGTGAGACTGTCTCAGAAAAGAAAAAAAAAGCTCACCTTTAGGCGACTGGAATCCAGACGCAGGGCTGTGAGAAGTGGGTCCAGTGACTCAAACTCCGCGAGGACATGGCTGTAGGATTCTGGTATCACTGGCACACAAGTCATTTAGCTGGGAAGATGAAACTTGGTTCTGCGTGGGACACAGGAGCTCTCACTGAATAAAGTCTGCAAAAATACAATTTGAGATCACTGTTCATTCAACACACATTTAACACAGGAAGATGGGGAGAACATGGGCGGTGAAAGGGGCAGCGGGCAGCCATCTCTGGAGTGTTGAGAGGGTAAACACATGGACACCGGAACCTGCAGAGGCATGCTCAGCCCACTCCCCGACTCCTAAACTCCCAGAGTTTCAGGCCTGGGTTTCTGAGTCCCTCCATAATCCCATCCCACTACATTATGGAACAGTTAGGTAGGAAAAACTGGACACAGCAGGACTTAAAGGAAAACTGGTCAAGCTCCTATGGAGACAGATGGCAATCTCACTGTATTTCTTTCAGTTGTAAATCATCTGTCTTTAGGAGGCTTTCATTAAAACGCAACCTTCTTTAAGGGCCTCAAATTATAAAGCCTCATCATCAAATCCTTGTTATCTAGGGGTCTTACCAAGAATTCAATAGTGCTAAACAGAAAGAGGTGTCTGGATCTCCAGCCGAGTGGGGAAGCCTAGCTCCCTATCCATGTTGAAGGAGTGATGCACCTAGTAAGTGAAAAGTGAGGTACAAAGAACTGGACCACAGAGAAGAAGGGCTTCAGCCTGGCCAGCTGGCTCCACAGTGGAAGGCACTTGCTGCCAAGCCTGGGATGAGTTCGGTCCCCAGACCCCACAAAGTAGAAGGACTGACTCCCGAACGTTCCCTTCAGACTTCGTGCCACACGCGTGCTGTGGGACTCATACTTCAACACACATGCACATATACATCCTAAATTAAAAAAATAAATAAATAAGGGCTTCATGAAAGAAGCCAAAGAGGAATGAAGAGGGTTAAGAACATAGGGAAGCAAATGCCCAGCAGCCAACAGAGTTCTTACATATTTACTCCCAAGTACACATTTTTGTCAAACGTCACTAATTTCTAGGGGGAAAAGAGAGAAATGTGAAAACTCTGATTGTTATTTGTTTAGTTTTTATTCATGACCATAAATTTAACTCTGCAAACCAGTTAGACATGAAGAACTAAGGAAAAGATGGAAACCAAGAGCTCCAGTAAGGGCACAAAGACCGGAGGAGCCTGCAGGCAGACGGGGGCACTCTCCTGAGCTAGAGGAATGGTCTGGCAGGGAAGATGCTCACAAGTCAAATGCATCAGAGCTGTCCACAGCGGGCAATGGTCACCTTGATCATCTTTTCCAGACCCAAAGCACTCTATGGCTTCTACAATGCTCAAGCCATTTTCATACGGCTAAAAGCCACATGCTTGCCACCGACCATTCAGTCCTAACAGTGCGTATGACAGCCAGGGAACCATGTGTGTTTAGGCCAGCATTTGCCATGGACATGACGCCAGGACCTGCAGGTTCCGGGATGAGGTTCTTATCATTCTGGTGAGATTTCATCCCATAAATGGATCTGCTACCAGTACCATGATGGCATGTGAGCACATGAACCCTGAAATAATTTCTCAAAAGCAGGAACCCCTACAACCAAATCTCTTCTCTTCAGGGCCCAGAGCATAAAACTTTCCTCCTGTCTTTGGAAATCTGTCTACAAACAGCTTGAAGGAGATGCAGCCCAAGGGCTTACCATCAATGGCATTGCCAAGGAACAGAGCTGAGCTGACCATGGCTGGCATGGAGCAGCTGCAGGGGATGGAGCAGCTGCAAAACCCTGCCCATTCATTGTAACTTTTCTCCATCTTCTGCCACCTACTAAGTTAAGACTAGAAAACAATCAAGATAGGGAGATGGCTCAGAGGGTCACGTGCTTGCTGTGTAATCACGAACACCTGAGTTTGGATCTCCAGCACAAATATAAAGGCTAGGCACAGCAGCACGTTGAGGAAGACACCTGATGTCAACCTCTGGCCTCCACATGCACACAGGCAAGGGAACCCACACAAATATACAAATATATCACATATACACAAAAATAAAAAGAATTTAAAAGGCAAACAGATACCATGAAAAAATTTAGAAACACCTGGTTATATTCATTTTTAATCAATGTTTTGATTTTGACTTTTTTTTTTTAGAAATATTCACTAAATGCATAACTGAGCATTACCAGATGACAGAGAAGACAAAACAAAGTCCTAAACTTCATGGAACACATCAGTGGTAAAACAGAAACATATGGAGGGTTTTTATCTTATTTCTGTGGTATCAGGGATCAAAACCCAGGCCATGCACAGACAAGGCATGTTTTCTATCACTGAACGTGTCTAGACCTTTCTTGTGAAGGTTTTACCGTGCCCATGTAACACAGCCTAATTCTCTGTTAGCCAATTATTCTTAGAAGAGCTTGATCCCAGTAAGGAGGCCTGTATTTTTTTTTTTTTTTTTTTTTTTTTTTTTTTTTGGTCTTTTTTGAGACAGGGTCTCCCTGTAGCCCCAGATGTCCTGGAACTCGCTATGTAGACCAGGCTGGCCTTGAACTCACAGAGATCCACCTGCCTCTGCCTCCCAAGTGCTGGGATTAAAGGCGTGCGCCACCACGCCCGGCTAGGAGACCTGTATTTTAAACAAGCGAAGGTTAGCAAGCCAATAACTCAAAATATGACAATTCCCAATTGAAGAAAACTTTTCTCAGTCATTCATTTTATTGAGTCCTTAGTAAAACAACAGGCACAGAAAGAACATAATTCCAGAAATCAGTTCTCATCAAATAAAGGGAAAGGTACAAATACCGTATGCACATATAAACATACAGAGATCACACTGTCAAAGGAAGCCAGTTCTCTGGAAAGTAGCACTAATTCCAGGTAGACTTTTATCAGGAGGAAAGGGAGGGAAGAAGGTAGCAGATAGAGGTGGAAAAGTGCGGAATACACTTGGAGAATACAAATTTGGTTGAAACACAATACAAGTAATGGAGTCACGAACCTGTGACAGTAATTTGAATTTTAAACCAAAGAACCTAAACTATTTGGGAGGTCACAGAAGGGCACTGCAGGATTTAGTGTGGAGAGTTTGCACAGTTTCTGTAAAGCGCTGTGGGTAGATGCTTACAAGGATTTGAAAGTAAGAGGTGAGGGATGAGGAAGTGAAGATGAAGCAGGGCCATTATCAGGAAGTCTGTGAAAGGAGGAAGCCTTGCTTAGCGTTCCAAACACAGAAGGTGTAAAACATATCTAACTGGTAAAGCCCCACCCGAATAGCTTCCTTTTCCACATATGATCTCATCTCTCCAGTTAAGTCAACCAAACAGGACTAGTCTTGGGTTCCTCTTCCTTCTATAAGCTCGTGCCTCTACGATTTGACTTATGATATTCTCGGAATCGTCTCCATCTAACAAAGCCCTATTTTTCCACAAATCTGAGTCTAAATTCTGGCATTGGCATTACCACACCAAAACCCCCAAAGTCGGTGAGACATCTTTTTAGAAGGATGGCTTGCCCAAGGGGTACAAAATTCATAAAAGACAGAGCTGAAAATGGAATACACAAAAGGGCTCACTTTTTCCGTTTCCCCAGATTATTTGACGATAATGTACAAGAGGGGTAAGCGGTGACGGCTGCTAGCACAGCCCATGCAAATCAGTTGCACTGGTGCGTGGGAGGAAAGAGCCGAAAGCAACAAAGTAGCAAAAACTGTAGAAATTATGCAAAGGAGAACTGATATCTTATTCCATAAAAGACTCTACAAAGAAGGCATAGCATGCATCCACTCAAGCAAGCATCCGAGCGCCTGCAGTGCTGTAGGCCGGCAGAGACCTGGCGGTGTAGGAGCAGAGGCCAGGAGCGCCACGGCCGCCGCAGCTATCTTGCAACAGAGGAAAGCTGGAGGCTGCCCAGGTCTCCCGTGAGGAAACCGCGCGACAAGCCCCCGCCAGCCGCGCCCCGCGGGCCGCCCTCCGCCCACACTGCTCGGCCGCGGCCCGGTCACTCTCTCCGCCCCACGCCCCACAGACACTCACCACACTCAGACCCGGAGACCTGAAGTTCAGCCGCCCAAGCGCCCCGCCCTCCCTGGATGACGTCATCCAGGGGCGCCCTGACGTCGCTGTTAACGGCACTTCCTTGTCACGTGACGGGTACGCCCCTCCCCGCGCGAGAGCCCGCCCCCCCAGGCCGCGGTCGCGATTTTGCTCCCCGCGGCCTGTAGTCGGAGCCCCGCCACGGCGGAGGACACGCTGCCTAGCGGGACCGGAGTCGCTTCCAGACGGATGGCGGGCCGAGCCGAATCCCCGGAAGCCTTCGCCACCCGAGACCAGAGAGAGGAAACGAAACAGGCGGGGATCGGTGGGGGAGGGCGGGTGTTGGCGAAAGTGTCATGGCGGCCGCATTCGGTGGTCACGTGTCCCAGAGGCCCGCCCCGCCACTTCCGGTCACGTGCCCACAGAGCGCTCGCTGCCAGCGATGGAGGCGAGATCCCCCAGCCCCAGAGGCTGTGGCGACGGCTGCGGCCGCGGGGTTTCAGCCGCGTCCCTGCAGCGACTCTGAGCAAGCGGCGGAGCGGGCCCTGCGCACTCGCGTTCCTTCCTCCCGGCTGGCGGCGGCTTCTCCCACCCGGTAAGTTCCGACCGCGGCGAGGGCCGGCGGGCTGACAGGCCCGGGGGCCCGGGTGGCCGCGGGGTCGACCCCGCCGTCGAGCTCTCCACAGCTTCGAGCCGGCCGGTCATTCGGCCGCCAGGCCCTCACCCGGAAACAGGATAGCAGCCTTCCGCCGTGTGTCCCGCCCGAGGACCCGGGTCCTTCCGTCGAGACGGACGCGGGTTCCAGTCGGGCTCGGCTCGGGATCGAGGAAGTGGAGGCCTCTCCTGCCGGGCCTCCCGCGACCTGTGCCCGACCTTCCGTCTTCTCCAAAGCCCTGGCCCAGCCGGCTTCCACCTGTCAGTCGGCGCCCGGAATCCTTACTAACACGTGAGCCCATCCGCACACCCAGGTTTAGTCATGGCCGGTGTGTCGGGTCGTGAAAAAGACACCATCAGTGCCTGGAAGTGTGTCGTAGTGTTAGCTCCCCAGTGTCCTCGGGCTAAATTAGAACGAATGTCCAATTGGCCTATTTTAGCATATGTAGGAAGAGCGTGCGGAAAAGAATTGCTAAAACTTGTGCGGTCGAAGACCCCAGTTGAAAAATGTAAAACTGATAGTTTGTGGGTTGGGATACACGTAGCTAGAGGTTGAGTGCTAGCTCAGCATATGTAAGGCCTGGGGTTTCATCGCCAGACGGTAAAGAAAAACGGCAGTGGGTGCACAGTATAGGCTGCTTGGCTAACAGAAGGCCCAGGTACTCGCCCTAGCACTGCCCCCCAAAGAAGAAAACACCTTGCAGTGAGTACTGGCTCCAGACAAAACATTCTCAGTAGCCAGTCTTGTAGGCGTCAGACGTTTTAAAAGAACATTTCTCCCCGTGAATTTTTGCCTGGAATTCCAATTAAAGCAGCATGCTATGCTGGAACTGAAGATCAGCCTCTCCCTCTCTCTTCAGTTCTTGGGGAACACAGTTTGAAGAAGTCAGAGCAGAAGGGAGGGAACTCTGTTAGCAGCCTAATGGCTTGGGAGAGGATTTTGTGCTATGAGCAAACTTTTTTTTTTTTTTTTTTTTTTTGAGACAGTCTCCCCAGTGTAGTCCATGCAGGCCTTGAATTCATGGCAGTCTTACCTTGGCCTCAAGTACAGGGATTACAGGCATCAGCCACTGTGTCCAGTTTAAATCCTTCCTGCTTAGGTGGAGAGATAGTCAGCTACCTTTACCTTCCCGTCGTTTAGCAGTGGGGCAGATTGATGGATCTGAGACTTTCCTAGGTGAAACTTAAGTACTGCAGTACAGATGTTTAAAAAAAAAATTAATCAAAAGCCAGGCTTGATGGTGCTCGAATTTAACCCCACAACTCAGGAGGCAGATGCAGGCCCGTTCCTTGAGTTCCAGGCCAGCCACAACTACATGGTGGGATCCTGTCTGAAAAGAAAAAATACTTCAGTTGAATGCAGGAGTTGTTTAAAAATATTTGGAAGATTGGTGCAGCAAAGAAGAATCTGCTAAAAGAAGGAGACAGCCAGGCTTGGGGGCACGTAATCTCAGCACTGAGGAGGCAGAGGCAAGTGGATCTCTGAGAGTTCCAGGCCAGCTGAGGCTAAGGCGAATCCTGTCTCAAAAACAAAGTAGAAAAGCAAATGACTGGACTTGTGACTTGTGGCCTGTGCCCTCCAGGCCTCGACCTCCACCTGGTGCTTTGTCTTTCCGTCTGAGCTTGTTTGTCCTTCCTTTTCCCCACTGTGCCCTCGGAATGTTGTCCAGTGAACCTGGAACTTTTCTAACAATTTTGGCCACTTTTTTGTTATGGATCCTGCTGCTACAGTTGTCTTTGTGCTTTTCTGCCTTTCAGTATTTAGAATGGCAATGTCAGGCATTGATCTAAAGTCCCTCCTTATCCCACTGTGATTACCAAGTGATCATTTCACCCTTAATTTTTGTAATCTTTCTTTTTTTGGTCTTTTTGATACAGGGGCTCCCTGTGGCCCCAGCTGGTCTGGATCTTGCAGAGATCCGCCTGCCTCTGCCTTCCAGTTACTGGGATTAAAGGCATGTGCCACCACACCCAACTCAATTGGTAATGTATTCATGGCATGCAGTATACACTAGAAAGATATTGCCCATTTCCTTCTGTTACGCACCTCTGTCTGATTTTCCTTAAGATTTTGTTTGTGAGACTACCCTTATTTTGGCATCTTTTCGCATACTTTTAAGGTTTTGTGTCCTGTAATGTGGATTGCTGAAACATTTGGACTGCTCGATGCCAAGCAGCATTCTAGAGCTCTATCTCAGCCCACCTTATTTAAGACAGGGTCTTACCACTAGCTCAGGCTGTGAGCTTGACAGTCCTCCTGTCCTCTGACTTCACATTCTGGGCAGAGGTCTGTGTTTTTGCTGGTAGATGTGGCAGCTCTCTCTCTTTTCAGCCTTCCTTTCCAGGAGAGTGATAAGGGTTTACCTCGTTCTATCCTTGGAAAAGTGAGACGGGTAGGGATGGAAGTGCCCAACCTCAACTCCATCAGTTTTTACTTATCCCTATTTTTTGTTGTTTGGTTGCTTTTGTTTTCGATGTTTTGAAACAAGGTCTCCCAGTAGCCCCAGCTGGCCTGTTACAGACCATGCTGGCCTGGCACCTGCCTTTTCCAAATAACGGAACTAAAGGCCTACACCACCATCCCTGGCCTAACTCTATTTGTTTTTTAGGTTGGGTTTTTGGTTTTTTGGGTGTTTTTTTTTTGAGACAGGGTCTCCCTGTATCTCCAGCTGACCTAGAACTCACCAGGCTGGCCTTGAACTCACAAAGATCCACTCTACCTCCGAGTGCTGGGACTAAAGGTATGCACCACCATGCCCAGCCTGCCTAGGTCTATTTATAGGTCAGGATCTGGTTTCTGGAGTCTGAGGAATGGCATTCTGATCTATGAATTGAAAGCTATAGTGCTATACTGCACCCTGTAGTTGAGTTGAGGATGTACACGCAAAGGTTTCTTGTGTCTTGCGAAGAGTGAATTGTTTTAACAGCAAAGATCTTACATAGATGTTAGAAAATATATATTAGACTCTAGGAACTACACACTGTGCTGCTGGGTGCTGTGTTGCAGTGAACACAACACATGTGACCTTTTCCTTAATGAAGCTTGCAGTCTAGCAAGGGAGATCTACATGAAAAGAATCATAACCAAGGCATGGTGGCTGGCACACATTTTTAATCCCCACACTTGAGGCAAAGAAAGGATGGTCTTGAGGCCAGCCTGGTTGGCATAGTGATTTCCAGGCCAGCTGGGGCTACAAGGAGAACCTGTCTCCAGACCCCCCCCCCAAAAAAAAAAGGTCTTGTGACAGATTATTTCATAAAGTAAGTAATTCTTTCAAGTAAAGCTTAAAGAGCTCTTTACAGGGAATTTTAGCAGACACATTAGCTGGGACAATTGATAGTTAGGTCCAGTGTTCACTAGCTACTCTGATTTTTTTTTTTAATGGATAAGGAGGGAGAGATACTCGGGGACTAGGGAATGCTATACAAATATTCAACCTCTGAACTGCATCCCCAGCTTTGCCATAAATGAGTTTTAATACAAATAGTTTCCTGGGTTATGGGGCTGGAGAAATGGTTCAGAGGTTAAGAGCACTGGCTCTTCTTAGAGGGGACAAAGGTTCCAGGTTCGGTTCCCAGCACCCACATGGCACGACTGACAGCCGTCCATCGGAACTCCAGTTCCAGGGCATCTGACCCCTTCTCCTTTGTCATTGCATGCATGTGGTGCACTTACATGCACGTGGTGCACTTACATGCTTGTAGGCAAAACACTCATACACATAAGAATCCGTTTTTAAAATTTCTTTTAAAAAGTTTTTTTCCCAGTTGATTTAAATGCTCACTGAAAGTTCTATGAACATAATAAATTCTTGACTTCCCAGTGTCTGTGTCTTTACCCTTTTTCTACCTTATCTCCCCTACTCAGAAACCTTTTCTGTTCTTTTCCAAGGCTGACATTTTATACCAATAAGAGACCTTCTCTATGAGCTCTACTTGCCCACTGCTTTGCTTCCGACCGCTTATATATTTAATATTGTAGAGTTGTGTGGTAACTCCCCAATTCTCTCCAGTCTTTTACAGATTCTAATTCATGTTTCCTAAAATGTGTTTTGCAGTGTGTAGTATCATTTTATATTCTGCAGTCAGGATGGTCTTTTAAATTTTTAATCATTGCCTGTTTATTAAAATGATTATGGCAGAGTTAGTGTTAAATTATTTAAACTAGCAGTTCCATAAATGTTGCAAAGTTTCCATTTATTAAAGTTTTTAATCTGTACATGTTGCAGAAATTGAAAGTAGAGGATGTAGCTTTTTCCTTAACCCACATTTTTCCCTTGTTAGCTTAGAAATACTTGGTTTATCTGGGCTTGGTAGCACACACCTTTAATCCCAACACTCTGGAGGCAGAGGCAGGCAGAGCTCTTGTGCATTTGAGACCAACCTGATCTACATAGTGAGTTCCAGGCCAGCTGGGGCTTACAGGGAGACCCTGCCAAAAAAAATTTTTTTTTGGTTTACTAGATAAGCAATTTTTGGGAAGACTTTCTTTATTTTCTTTTTGAGACAAGGTTTCATTATGTAAACCCGTTTGGCCTGGAACTCACTATGTAGAACAGACTGACCTGGGAACTTGCAACAGTGTTTCTGCCTTAACCTCCATAATGCTGGAAATTTCATTAATTTGTCTGATCTGCGTGTGTGTGTGTGTGTGTGTGTGTGTGTGTGTGTGTGTGTATACAACTATCAGAAGTCTGTTTTCTTCTGCCACCTTGTGGGATCTAGGGATTGACCTTGGGTTGTTAGCTGACTCAAAACAAAAATGCAGGTTTGTTGTAGATAATCAGGTAAAAAGAAGTAAAAATCAGTTGTCGCCTACCCTTCCTGATGTATGCACTTGAAGAAACATACATGCTGTCTAGTGCAAGTCTGAGGCTAAACTGACCCAGATTCAAACTTAGTTCTTCCACTTCAGGGATACTGTGTAAAAACTTCTTGATGTCTCAGATCTAGTTTCCTTATCTACAGAATTGAACTAACTATAGAGCCTGCCTCATAGGATTAAGGGACTAAGTATAGGGACTAAATGAGATAATGTTTGTAACTGGTGTAGTCCAGTGTCAAGCTCATATTTACCATTACCTCTTAAAATCCTTTCTACAAGACTTTAAAGACAGGGTCTCACGGCAGCACAGACAGGACTTGCACTCTGACTCTTCTCCCTCTGACTCCTGAGTATGAGATTACTGGCATGCCTCACAACATACCATATTGATTCCCACAAGTGAAACTGGTAATATAAATCCTGAGATAGTATCTAGAGAGAAGAGAGAAAAAAAATGACCAGAAAAAAGCATGGGGGTATATTCAGGAGTGGCGGAAATGTTTGTTGTGCTTTGGGTTGTGATATGTGAGTGTGTACAGTTGTCGAAAACATCAAAACAGAATGCCTTTTGTTGATTTGTTAATTATACTTCAATTTTTTAAATTCTCTGGCAAACCTTTTCAGGTATTTCACATTTACGTAAAGAAATTGTCCAAGTTCTATCCTCTCTCCAATTATTTTTGTCTCTCTTTTTTAATCTGTTTTTATTTTATGTGTATGTGTGTATTGCCTGCATGTAGATAAGTGCACCCATGTTGTACAAAGCCCAAGGAGATCAGAAGAGGCATGTTAGCTACCCTGCCATGTGGGTGCTGGGATTCAAACCCAAGTCTTCTACAAGAACAACCAGTGTTCTTAACCGCTGAGCTATATCTCCAGCCCCTATTTTTGTCTCCTTTAGAGCTTGATACTATCTCATTTGTATGTACTAAGAGCACAGCATATACATTTTGCCCTACCACTAAGGAGCCACACATCCCTATGGTGCCTAGATAGGATAACTTCTCAAATTATACTTTAAACTTCACCTAAAGAAGTTAGTTTTAAATTTTTATTTTGTAAGCTCTTCAATTTTCTGAATGAAAACTGAAGTCATTTCTTTACCAGAAATGGCATCTGCGTGACATTTGAGCCAGTTTTCCCTATCCTGGCCAGTGACAGACATCACCATCTGTTTTGGCACCTTTCCATTGAGCCCAGACAGCTTCAAAGTCTTTTTCAACCTTTATTCCAGTGAACCACTTTCAGGTCTCAAGGGTTTGGGTTAGATACTGAAGACTTCCAAAAAGAGGAGCTGTGGGAACGCCTCCATCCAGGCAGTTTCCTGGGTTGCTGATAGCCATGTACTAATAAATCCTTGGCCAAGACCTGTAGAAATACAGAAGACAATCAGTTGTTGAAAAGGAAGGTAGTTACTGAAGCTTACACTATTAGTCTCTTGGTTTACTTTCAGGCACACAAAAGAATCTAAGGCCAAGCATTAGGAAACGGGCGTGATTTCAAGCAGTGGTTCTGGGAAGGTCGCACAAATTCTCTGACCTTTGTTTTAGTCAAATAGCCAATATTTATTAAATATTAGATACTAAAATATTTAGTAGGATCATGTAACTCTAAAGTTCTGTAATTCTAAGTTCGACGTGTTACTTCACACTTATAATCCAATACTTAGAAGGCTAAGGCAGGCAGATTGGCAGGAGTTTTAAAGCCAGCCTGGGCTACAAATAAATAGTAGGTAAGTAAAGTTCTACAATTCTAGATACAGATTAGATATAAGACCATAGGTTTATAGTCAACCCATGTGTTTATGGTTCAGTAACACACCTGAGGGACCAGTAGGGAAAAGCACTTACCTTGAAACCAACCTGAGTTTGGACCCAAGTTTTAAATCTACTTGGTAGGAGGAGAGAACCAACTCCTGAAAGTTGTCCTCTGACCTTGACATTACTGCGTTCACATACATCATAAATATAATAATATATGTATAATATTTATTTATTTTGGTCTTTTTGAGACTGGGTCTCCCCATAGTCCCAGCTGGCCTGGAGTTCACTGCGTAGACCAGGCTGGCCTCGAACTCACAGAGGTCCACCTGCCTCTGCCTCCTGATAAGATATTTTAAAAAAGGATATAGCTGAAGAAAATAAATTTAAAACATTTATTAGCATCTGCAGAAATGGTTTTAAAAACAGCCAGGTGTTATGTAAATTCATACATGTGGTTTGAGGAAAGTGAAAATGAAATTTGCAGAGGATTATTGCCACACAACTTTGACTTTGAACAAGAAGCTAATTGTCCATGTTACTGCAGTATAGATTTTAGACTGAAAGGGACTCTACCAACCCAAATTGATGTGCTTTAATTCTCTATTTTTTTTCCCTGTTAGCACCTTAGAGCCATCATGGCAACTTCATCTGAAGAAGTATTGCTGATTGTCAAGAAAGTGCGTCAGAAGAAGCAGGATGGAGCTCTGTACCTCATGGCAGAAAGAATCGCTTGGGCGCCTGAAGGCAAAGATAGATTTACAATCAGCCATATGTATGCAGACATTAAGTGTAAGTCACATGTACTAATGTCTGTGCGTGTCATATTTGCTAATAACTTTATAAAAAATTGTGCAGTCTTACCAGTTTTTACATTAAAAAGTCTAGAAGTAATTATAAAATAGAATCACTGAATAATACGCTATAACCTGATATTTTTACTTAATAGATTTATGTGGCAGATTTACATAAATATGTGAACCTGCGTGCATAAAAATTTCTGTGTGTACTTTGAAGAGTTCCGTAATACTCCACTGAATGGTTATACAGTTGTGTTAAACTGTCCTCTCTTGCCGGACAATTAAGAAATTAATATGTATTGCCTGTATGCATGTAAGTGCACCGTGTTGTCAGAAGAGGGCATCAGATCCCTAGGAACTGGAGTTAGGGATGGTTGTTAGCCACCATGTGGGTACTGGAAACTGAACCCAGGTCCTCTGCAAGAGGAGCTCTTAACTGCTGAGCCATCTCTCCAGCCCTGTTTTTTGAAGTCTTGTGAGCAGAATACATCCCTACAAAATGATTCTGATATTTTAAACTATGATAGATGATGCTAGATTGTCCTTCAATGAAATTTTGCATTTAGCCAAGTTACCTAATTGATTATGTGGCCATAAAGGCTAGAATCAAAATACCTTCTTCCAGATTTACAAGATTATCTTTGAATGCATTTACTCTGAAGGTATAGTATTTTGTACTTGAATAATAATTAGGTGCACCTTCGGAGCTCAAAACCTTTAACCTGAAATCTGCAGTTGTGCAGTTACCTAAAATGTTTATATTCTTTGTGTGTGTCTGATTGTACGTCTCTACATGTGTCTGTGTTTGTGCAGGAATAGGAGCCCTTGGCCTCCCGACATGGTCGAAGGTATTCTACCACTTAGCTACAGCCCCAGCCCTCATTTAAGGTCATGAATAAGAGGAGCCCAGGAGAGTCTTGACAAATGGAGTTTGCCTTAATTGTAGCCATTAGAACAGGTTCATTTATTTCCCTAGACATAGGGCTGCTCACAGATAAAATCCTGTTTAGATTCAAGCAGTGTGTGATACCCTCCAAAACCAGAAAACTTGGCAAGTGCTCCATTTACAAGTGTTCTTTGTATGCGACTAGCTGTCCTTTCCCAGATTTATCTCCCTTTGACTGCTGGAGAAAACTAAGATTTCTACCTTTGAAGTAACTTAGAATCTTAATTTTTCAAGGAAATGCTGTTAATTTTATACTGCTTAAAATTAATCAGATTATAAACTAGGGACTTGCCTGTATTAGCATGTCTTAGTAAGCACCATGCCTTTGTCATACATAACACTTAAAACTCAAGTGCACAAAAAGAATGTCAATCTCCCATTTCTCCAGTTACGGGATACTGGAGAGAGGACTACATACCCCAATCTAGATGTGTACCAGAGTAGTTTTCATCTTAAGGTGACTGTTGTAAAACACGCTCACTCCGAAGGAAGCATTGAAAGGTACCAATAATAAATTATTCAAGTGAAAATGAGCAGTGTTCTTACAATAACAGAAGCTGGCTAGTTAAAAACTAACAAGCGTGACTTATGGCAGGAACCAAGACAGAGCAAGGATGAAACTGTGACTATGTACCCTGGAGGCATGTATTGTGAGAATTCAGAGAATTAGCGGTGTCTTTTAAAGGGCTGAGTGTAGCTTCTCTAAGAATGTGTGGAGGCGCCCTCTGAGCACTCAGGAGACTGAAGCAGGAGAACCGCATGCAGGTTTGAGGCTGGCCTGGGCTATATAAGAGCCTGATTGTCTAGGAGGAACAGAACAGGATAGCACAGCATCCAGACTGACAGTTTAAGGAGATCGATCATTGCTGTTTTAGCAGTAAAGTATTTCATCTAAACTGTTAGTTTGGAAGCATCTGTAAGTGGTGAGAATTTGTATTTAAGGTTTAGAAATAGATTTAGGCAAGCTGGCCAAGGTGGCACATGTCCGTAATCCCTGCACATAGGAAGGAGGCAGAGGCAGTAGGGTCACTATAAGTTTGAGGTCAGCCTGGCCTACAGTCTCCGTCTCTGTCTCTTTCTTGTTTGTGTGTGTGCACACACAAGAAATCTAAAATCTGTTTAGGCTAAAGTGAGAGCTCTGCAGCAAACCACAGTGCTGTGAATCACCTATATAGTGGGTCAGAGCCCTCCATCTGTTCCCCCTCTGAGGAGGAGACACTAGTGCCATGATAACCACACACCTTTTTTTTGAATGTGTGAGTGTATTGCCTGCACATGAGTGTACCCATGTTGTGCAGTGCCACAGAGGTCAGAGAGGGCTTCAGATTCCCCCAGAACTGGAGTTAAGGACAGTTCATAGCCACCATGTGGGTGCTGGGAATCAAACCTGGGTCCTCTGCAAGAGCAGTCAGTGCTCTTAACCACTGAGCCGTCACTCCAGCCCCAACCATACCACTCTTAACAGCCCAAGTTCTCTGTTATGTAAGTGTATTTTGATGCTTCTACCCTTGTTTTGGGAGCAGGGGAGTGTTTTGTTTTTCAGGTAAACTGAAAATCTTTAGGGACTGGAAGTATATCTCAGTAGGGTAGGATGTTTACCTGGCATACACAAAGGCCCTTGATTTGGTCCTCTGTGCTACATAAACCCAGTATGGTGGCACATGCCTGTAATCCTAGCACTTAGAACAAACAGCTTAGGCTACAGGAGCCCCTGCCTTTAAAAAAAAAAAAAAAAAAGTTCCATGTAACTGATGTCTCTAGGCTTGTAGAACATCAGGCATTCTCAGGGATTGAATATAGGCTCCCCATGTGAGCCATGAGAGAGCTCTACCACTCATTGCTACCATATCTCAGGCATGCTGTATTATTTATTTAAAGATTTGTTATTTTTAATTGTGTCTGTGTGCGGGTATGTGCACATGAGTGCAAGTGCCCATGGAGGTTCTTTGTCAGTTCATGCATGTATATAATGCATTCTGGTTACTCTCACCCGCATTCTCTCTTACTTTTGTAGTGGGGTCTCATTGTGTAGCCCAGGGTAATCTTGAATTTCCAAGTCTTCTGCCTTCTAAGTGCTAGGATTGCAGGATTTATTCATTTTTATTTTGTGAATATAAGTGTTTGTTTGGCCTGTGTGTATGTTTATGTACCATCTGTATGCAGTGCCTAGGGAGGCCAGAAGAGGGCAGCAGATTCCCTGGAATTGGAGTTACAGAAGGTTGTGAGCCATCCCTCCTGCTCAGACTCCTGTATTATAAACTGAAAGACTTGATCATCCTGTTTGGATTCAACATTTTGTGCAACAATAATACATAGATGATACTTACTTTCCTATTCTATTATCTCAGAAAGTACATAGTATAAAGATTATCCTGATTTTTTGTTGTTGTTATTTTGTTTTGGTTTGGTTTTTTGAGATGGGGTCTTACTATGTAGCCATAGTTGGCCTGGAACTCACTAACACAGACCAGGTTGGCCTAAAGGTCACAGAGATTTGCCTCCACCACACCCTGCAGGTTGGCCTGATTTTTAATGAGACCAAATATGGTAGGTGGGTTGAAGTATAATAGGTTTTTTAAATGTAAAATTACTTTAAAATTGTGTATTTTCCTTTCCAATTTGTAATTGATCTGGGGTTGATTTTAGGAGGATTTTAGAACGTGACAAAACATTTTTATTACCAATAATGTTGATTGGAGGTGGGTTAGGTTGGGTATAAGTCTGGTTTCCTGGGTTAGAAGACTTTAAAGAGATCTGCCCTGGTTGGAAGAGTGTCCATTTGTGCTGGGAATAGTGGTGGATGAGAATGCAGCACCAAGAGGTACTGAAGAGAGAAGCACGGAATTGGAGTGAATTTGTTGAGCCATGCTATGGTGTTAAATGGGATTATCAGAGAAGAGATTATTTCTGAAAAAGTATCAGGGTTAGAACAGGGCTGCTAAAGCCCAGAGAAGTCGACTGTACAGTCATTTCTACAGTGTGAGTGTCCTCATCTAATTAGCTTTGTGCTTCTTTTAGGCCAGAAGATCAGTCCAGAAGGAAAAGCTAAAATTCAGCTTCAGCTGGTCCTGCATGCAGGGGACACAACTAACTTTCATTTTTCCAACGAAAGCACAGCAGTAAAAGAGCGAGATGCAGTAAAGGACCTTCTTCAGCAGCTTCTTCCCAAATTCAAGAGGAAAGCAAATAAAGAGCTAGAGGAGAAAAACAGGTGAAAGGATGAGCAAGCCTTGTTCGAGACACTGGGTTCCCTGCCTCCCTGTAAACTTGTCGCCTCACCTCATTTTGCTGTAACCTTGTAATACAGGAAAATGTGGTCTTTGGTATCTTTGCCTGTTTGATTCTCAACTTTTGAAACAGTAAGGTGTGTGCCTTTGGGCAAACAAGACTGTGTAAGTAAGCTCATAAATTGCTGCATCAAGCCTACCATTTGATTAGGAGCATTGAGACTAGAAGGTGCTGTGGTTCCTTTATTTCTCTCCCTAGTTCTCTGTCACAGAAAATACTAAACTATTAGAAGTATGTTTGAGATCAAGAGCATTTAAAACCATGAAAATTTCTGAGAAGAAGAGTCCTGTTGTGAACAGTGTCTGTCAAGCTCTTAGTACTTTAGCATGTCAGTGCTCGTCAGAATGATGAGTGAGTTACTGGGAACTCTTCGAGCTGACTCTTCCCTTGTTAGTCATCTTTCTGTGTGGAAGAGTATGGTGCTGACTTTGTATTGCAAGGATGCAAAAATGAACGTTGCCAATTCTATGCCCTTAGAGGATTTAGTTCTCTTTATTACTCCAAAAATTGGGGGGGGGGGGGTCCTATTGCTTGCCAAAAATTTAACCAAATAGCATGTGCTGCTCAGTCATCACAAAATAAAAATCATTTCAATGTTTCTTCTCACTGAAGTTTTAATAAAATATTACTCAAATGATGCTTTATTCCAGATGTTTAATTGTGTTTACTGTGTCCTATCACCAGAATGCTCCAAGAAGATCCTGTTTTGTTTCAGCTTTATAAAGACCTTGTTGTAAGTCAGGTGATCAGTGCTGAGGAATTCTGGGCCAACCGTTTAAATGTGAACGCAACAGATGGTTCCACATCCAACCACAAGCAGGATGTCGGCATTTCTGCAGCATTTCTGGTATGTGACTTCTAGATTTCTGAAGGGAAAAAAGAAAACTCCATTATATGTAAAATGGTGCCATTACAGGGACTGAGGTGTGCACACCTGTAATCATAGTGCTTGGGAAGTTGAAGCAGGAGAATCAGGTTTTGGGAGGGATTGGCGTGGGTATGGGTAAATGCAGGTATACTGCATATGCCATAATGTAGAGGTCAGAGGACAGCCTCAGGTGTCCACCTTGCTTTCCACTTTGAGACAGTCTATTCAGGATTTTTTCTGCCAGGCTCTCTGGCCCATGAGCTTCCGTCTCTCCTCTGTCTCCACCTCCTGTTTCCTGTAGCAGTATTAAGATTACGTGCATGTGAACCTAAGTGCATCTTTGCATGGGATCTGCAGGTTCGGGCTCAGGTGTTCCTGCACTTCCCACTGAATCGCCTGCCCAGCCCAGAAAAGCCATTCCTCTTACAAAATTTAGCATTTTCCTTGAAGTAAATTAGTGAAAAGTTTGTAGTCAGTGATACCCTTCTAAAATGTTTTAAATGGAAACAGTATTTTTTAAATGAGATAGGGTCTTGGTTGTAGTCCAGCCTCAGACTTGCAGTGGTCTTCCTGTCTCACTTCCCAAGAGAATACAGGTGTGTACCATCATGCCCAGCTCTGCCACTTTTTTAGAATGATTGCTGTATTTTACTCATAATACAAAATTCAGCACATAAAGGCTACCATAGTTTAGATTGGGAATACCTTTCCTGTGCAATTAAGAAATGGGTTTCTGAAGCTGAGTATGGTGGAGCATGCCTTGAATTCCAGCATTTTGGAGGCAGAGGCAGGAGGCTCTATGTGAATTTGAGGCCAGCCTGGTCTACATAGCAAGTTCCATCTAGCCAGGGCTACATGGTAAGACCCTGTCTCAAGAAAAAAAAAAAAAAAAACGAAAGAAATGGATTTCTGTCTACCAAAAAAAGAACAGTATTCCATGAGCAAGAGAGATCTGAGTGCTAGGTCAGGCGTGGCAGCAACACATCTGAAATCGCTGTGCTTGGGAGGCAGAGTAGGACAGTCTTTAGTTTGAGACCAGTCTGGGCTTCGTAAGGAGTTCCAGTCTACATAGAAAGACCCTGTCTAAAAAAGCAAAACAAAGAGCTGAAGGGATGACTCGGAGGTTAAGAGGACCTAAGGTCAGTTCTGACACCCTCTTCTGACCTCCGTAGGCATTGCATGACACGGATGTACTTACATACATGCAGGCAAAACACTCATACCTGTAAAATAAAGTATTTAAATTTTTAAGAAGGCAAAACAAACTTTAAAAATGTACCAATATATATGTTCAGTATCTTTCTGAATGACTTAGTAGTGGGTCAAATTTAAAGTTCCATTAGCTCTCCTTACTTTGACAAGCCTTGAACCATGTATTTGGCCATATCAGACTTCCAAAGAAGCAGATTTTCCAAGTCACTAAGACTCCAAGAAAAAAGTCCAAGGTTCTCTGAGCCCTGTCTGTGTATGGAGGAAATTTTTGCAGTTTGTTTAGAAAGACTTTTTACCTCCGTGCATTATCTATTGGGAGTTTAGACATACTTCCTATATTCTAAGAAATATATGTATAAATACATATGTGTTTGGTCTTTGTTTTAGGCTGATGTCCGGCCCCAAACAGATGGCTGTAATGGTTTGAGATATAACTTAACTTCTGATATCATTGAGTCCATTTTTAGAACCTATCCAGCAGGTAAGAACTGTCGGTTACTTATTTTAAACATCCTGTTATTAAAATAATTGTTTAGTTGAATTCTGTTAATATATTGGTGGAAACCTTTATTCCTGATTAAATACAGCCAAATATGTAAACTATTTTACCCAGTGCCTAACATGATAGATACCAAGGGCTCAGTAAATGGTGTGCAGTCACACATTCATTGATGTGGTGACTGTCATTCTTCCCCCCATTGGTTCTTAAACCTTAGCTCTCAACACATCTGGAATGAAATGAAATGTTAGAGACGTCAGTAAATGAGCTGCTCTGAGCCAAAACTTCAGCTTATACTATATCCAAAGAGACCTTCCCAACCCACAGATCACTTCCTATGCCTAAGCCATTCTGAAGGATACATGCCTTGACCCCAGCCCTAATGATTCATGATGTGCAGCCAGGGGTGGGAGCTCTGCTTCAGTTGCTCTTCTCACTAACACTGCTCCCTAAGACATGTATTGTCTTGTCCTTAGGAACACTTGTCAGAAATCCAAGCAGTGTCTCCTTGCTTCCTCTGTAAAATATCTTTCTGATCATAGCACAGTTCTGTAGTGTTGTGACAGATGCTGTTCTGAGGTCTTTTCCATGTACATTCATTTCATCATAAATATCTTATGAAGTAGGTGTTGTTAATGACCCTAAAGCCAAGTACAGAGAAATCAATTCATCTGCCCAGGGTCATCTAAACAGACCAATGGGGGGAAGACCTTTCATTTTCCCACCAGCACTGCCTTGCATTGAGAGCACACATATGTATATAAATGAAAAAAGCAAAGTCAGATCTAATTTATAGATTTGATGTTTGAAGAGCTTAATCTTCTTGGTACATAGTGATATTTGTAATTAGTGAAGTTTCATAGATAATGCCTTACCTAGTCTTGTTAGACTTTATAATAATATAGTACACAGAGGCAAGAGCTTCATAAGGACTTTTAATCTTTATTCCATTACTGATTTGAGAAGTTTTGAGAAATGGGAGCTCCAGCTGGGTGTGGTGGTGCAGGCCTTTAATTCCTGTAGAGGCAGGCAAATCTCTTGAGTTAGAGACCATTCTGGTCTATATAGCAAGGTCCAAGCCAGTCAAGGCTACACAATGAGACCCTGCCTCAAAACAAAAACAAAAAAATAAGAAATGGGAGCTCAGTAGGTAACTGTATCTTATGTTTTCTTCCCCCCACAGTAAAAATGAAGTATGCAGAAAATGTGCCCCACAACATGACAGAAAAGGAATTTTGGACCCGGTTTTTCCAGTCCCATTATTTTCATAGAGACAGACTAAATACAGGATCAAAGGATCTCTTTGCAGAGTGTGCCAAAATAGATGAAAAAGGTAACTCTTGGTCCCTGTCCATGATGCTCAGCTTGCCCACTCTTGATTGTTGGAGCTCTTAATGAAATTTTTTTAATGTATCTAAGGAAGATGAGCTCTGAACCTGTGTTGTCCTTGATTTTCTAGGATTAAAAACAATGGTTTCATTAGGAGTGAAAAACCCACTGCTAGATTTGACAGCTTTGGAAGATAAACCATTAGATGAGGTAAGAAGCATTAACAAAGGAGCTAGAGACAAATGACTTTTCCTGGTTCTCAGCATTCTTTGTTTTTAGATATTCCCTAAGTGTAGTTTTTAGACTCATAATATTCTAAAATAGGTAGAGTATTGTTACTTGCCAAAAACACATTTCTGTCTGCAAGAGGCCCTGGTTTGATCCACACACGCCTTTAAAAGTTGTGCTTTTTGGTAGTGGCTGTTTGCTGTTATAATTGTCTTAGAGTGCAGATGGCTCAGTGGGGAAAAGTGCTGCACAAGCCTGACTACCTGAGTTGGGGCTACAGAACCCACAGTGGAGAGAGCCAGCTCCAGAAGTTACCCTCTTCCCTCCACATGCATGCAGTGGTACATGTGCATCCATGCTCACATATATCACACACACACATGACCAAAATGTTGCCTTAGAGAAAACCGAAATCCTATTGAATTGCTAAATGTTTTGAGAAATAATTTTTAGGCCTTCCCATGAGCAGTTCTCCTGATACTTAACAAGACGTGACATGAGTCTAGCATTGTACTGTAGCTCATTTTAATCTAAAGAAGTATTGGTAAATACCGGTGGACAAGGAAGATAGCAAGCTTTTGTTGACCACCTGTTCTCTGTAAGAACTTGAGCCCTCTCCAAACTCCTAGCCCATGCCCATCTCAGTAAGTTCCAGCAGCCAGGCCTGGGCTAATTCCATCCCTGCCTCTATCTTCTGATTAAGAACCTGCCTTCCTGTTACCCACAACTGTGTTTTCATTTTCTTGCCCTTCTGGTTCTTATCTGCTAACCATATTGACATCCCCATACAATCGCTTTTTGTTTTCTTTTTCTGTCATCTCCCCACACCCCTACCCCATAACATTTTCCTCTAGTTTATCTATGTTCTCACCAGGTTAAAAAAAACCATTGTTATACAGTGTGTACTTCGTAACTTTCTTTCTCACCTCACTTATCAATTCAAAGTAAATACACTAGTTATTAAGTATAGAAGTAGGCTGATTATTTAGAGACAGAAAGTTGCTATGTTGATCAGGCCAACTTCAACTTCTCCCATAGTTAGAATTTCACACACAGGACACTACCTGGCTGTGTACCCGCTACACAGACTATACCAAATTACTCACTTTAGATGCTGACTTGGGGGTAGGGTGTGTACATGGGGGAACCAGAGGACAATCTTGGATATCATTTTTCAGGTACCATCTAAATTGGGGTTTTTGGTTGGTGGTTTTTTGCGGCAGGATCTCTCACTGCCTTGGGACTCACTGATTAGGCTGGGCTAGCACACAGAGAGCCCCAGGGATCTGCCTGTTGCCACCTTCCCAGTACTGGGATTACATGCACAGGTCACCATGACCTGCTCATTCACACCATTCTGGGGATCATACTCAGGTCTCGTGCCCAGCAAGCAATGTATGAACTAGATTTAACTTTCAGTCCTTGGATGCTGACATTAAACATTTGTAAGCTCACCTGTTTCTGGAGTTTTTTATTTGTTGTTTTAATTAAGACTAATAGTGATAACCTGTATTACATGATTGCTGTAGTAGTTAAAAGTTGGGCTGAGGGTATAGCTCAATGGTGGTGTGGATGTTTAGTATGCCTGAGGCCTTAGTTTTAATCCGAGCACCACCAAAAATAATGATAGTAATAGTGCCTGGTACATAATGTTCAGTAAGCAGTATTGTCTACATTTTTTAAATGCCTCCATGTTATTTGTAGATAGGGATATATGAAGTTATATAACCAACCTCTAATAGAAATGGCAGTTGATTCTGACTTTCCTTTGATACCTATTTTCCTATTAGCTGCCAAGTGTTTGTCACAGGATATGATTCCAGACCTCCTATTTCATTGCTTTAAATATTAATGGGAGCTGGAAAGATGTCTCAATGACAAAGAGCATTTGCTGCTCCTGCAAAGGATCCAGGTTTGGTTCCCAGCACCCAAGTACATGGCAGCTCATAACCATCTGTGACTCCAGTTCTAGGGCTACAGTGCCCTCTTCTGACCTCCGCAAGCACTGCACCATGCTGCACATAAATTTATGCAAGCAAAACACTCACACATATTAAAGAATAAACTAATGATGGAACAGTGAATCCCAAATAGCTCTGATCTAATTCCAGAACTCCCAAATCATTCACTAAACTGCCTGCTTTGTATCTTTACTTGGATATTTCACATGCAAAAATGAAGCCTTTGATTCTCATCCTCAGAAATCTGTTTCTTGCTGGCCTTTCTATATTTCACTTTAAAACATTAACATCTGCTCAGGCTGTAAGCTTTGCAGTCTCTTTGAACCTTCTTTCCTCCAGTTAAGTTGACCACCTGTCCTCTCATAGCACCTTTATTTCTTACTTGTGTGAACCGACTTTCAGGGTCTTAACAATTTATTAAATGATTACAAAGAGCCAAGCATGGTGTCACACGTCTTTAATCCCAGCACTTGGGAGGCAGAGGCAGGGGGATCTCTATGAGCTCAAGGCCAGCCTGGTCTACATAGTGAGTTCCAAGACAGCTGGGGCTACTGGGAGACCCTGTTTCAAAAAGACAAAAAAAAAAAAAAAAATGACTACAAAGTATTTCATTTATGCCATGTGCTAGGGAAGGACAATTAATGAGCAGGCAGCCTCATGAAACCTGCACTTTGCTGAGAGGAGATGGATTGGCAGTTATCAGGTGAATAAAGTAAAAGAATCTTTTTTGAAGATGACAGTTATGGGAGGGGCGGGCAACAACAGAAAGGTTGATGTGATGAAATAACTGCCTTGAAGGAGGTTATAGTTAGACCTTGGGAAGTTGATTGCCCTGCCCAAGCCAGCAGTTGGGAAAAAAATAATAAAGCCAGAATTCAAATCTATACCTTTTCATGGTGGTTTGTTCGTTTTCAGTGTGTGTTCATGGGGGAGGGGATGCACAAGTGTGTGCACAGGCCAGGGGCCACCTCGGTTGTCATTCCTCAGGTGCCATTCATCCTTTTTTTTATTCTGACAATTTCATGTATGAATATGATGAATTTTCTTCATTTTCACCCCCGTTACCCACTCCCATTCCCCTTCTCCACTGAAACATTTCTTCCCAACAAACGCCCTCCTACTTTTATGTCTGTCTGCAACCCACTGAGTTTAGGGCAACTTCATAGCTAAACAACTGAAAACACTGAGACGCCTTCCCCTAGTCATGATTAGCTGCCAGTAGTCATGAGCTTGTCTCCCTTCTGATGAAGCGAGGACGGGCCTAGTCTTGTGTAGGTCTTGTACGAAAGCTGAACTGAGTTCATGAGTGCAGTGATCATGTCATGTCCAGAAGATATCTTTCTGCAACTGCCCCTCCATCCTGCAGTTCTTCCTGTTCTCTGAGCCTTAGAGGGGTGATATAAATCACCTATTTTGGGTTGAGCTCGCCACCATCCCTTATCCTCAGCACGTCAGTCCGTTACGAGTCCCTCCCACTGATGTTGGCAGCTTCTGTGGTGAAAGCTGAGAGCTGCATTGATGTATAGGTAGAAACATGAGCATTTAGAAGGTAATTGGAGTGAGTGCCAGGCCAGCTGGAGCTACAAGGAAACTCTGTCTTTCAAAAAGACGAAAAAAAAATGAAGGTAGTTTGACCGTGTGTCCATTTAGCAAAATGATAGCAGTAGATTCCCCTCCCTACCCCACCCCCAGGACCTGTGATCTCCCCAACTACCAGTTCTTGAGCAGGTTTACAGTACCAGACATGAATTCCGTCCTGTGGCACAGACATGGAATCCAACCAAAAAGCAGTTATCCCCATGATGTTCATGCCTCTATTGCACCAATGCACACATCTTACCAGGCTATTTCATGAGGCCAGATCTCCCACTGGCCTGAGACTCACCAACTAGTCTAGGCTGGTTGGCCTGCAAGCCCCAGGAATCCAACAGTTTCCATGTCTCCAGTGCTGGAATTCAAAGTGTATACTGCTGCCAGGTGTGGTGGTGCACACCTTTAAACCCAGCTCTCAGGAAGGCAAGTGGATCCTTATGAGTTCAAGGCTAGTCTGGTCTGTAGCAAGTTCCAGGCCAGCCAGGGCTGTACAGTGAGACGGTATATGCTGCCATACCCAGCCTTTTTTTTTTTTTCACAAGCATCTGGGATCGAACTCGGGTCCTTGTGCTTGCAAGGCAAATAATTTACTGACTGAGCTGTTTTCCAAGCCCTATTTGTTTGAAGACAGGGTTTCTTGTATTCCAGGCCGGCCTCAAACCCTTAGGCTGGGATGGTCTTGAATTTACAGGGGACTCTGCCTCTCCACTCTAGTTCTGGGATTGTGAGCATTTGCCTTCATTACTATTTTATGTGGTGCTGGGAGTTGATCCCGGGGCTTCATTCATGGGATTTAATAAAAGCCTATTATCTGTCAAATTTTCTTAACCAACCATATATTTTGTAATAGGTACAATCGGAATTCTATTTTGATGTTTAATGTACGGAATTGTCTCTCACAGGGCTATGGCATTTCCTCTGTGCCATCTGCTTCTAACCCTAAATCCATAAAGGAGAACAGCAATGCTGCCATCATCAAAAGGTTTAACCAGCACAGTGCCATGGTCCTGGCAGCCGGTCTCAGGAAACAGTTAAGTATCACGCGGGCTCAGTCTCAGCTCTCAGCACAGAGAGGGAGATGCTAGTGGTGCTGTCCGGCTTACCACTTCTAGCGTTAACTTGTTTTCTCTTCTTTTCAAGACAAGCACAAAATGAACAAAACGGTGAGCCCAGCAGTGTAGATGGAAATTGTGGAGATGCAGATTGCTTTCAGCCAGCAGTCAAAAGGGTATGGGCACAAAAATTGGGCCATTTTGGGATTGAGTTTCTCCAGGTATAAGGTATCTGTACATCTTTTATGTTATTTCCTGGGGTTTTTTTTTTGACCAAGATATTAATGGAGATACTCATTTGTAAAACTTTATAAAATTCTTCAACTTAGCCTTCCGGCCAACTTTCCATTGACTCAGTTCTGAAAAATGTTTTTTATTGGGGTTTTCCCTTCACGTGTATTTATACACACAAATTGTATCTGTGATTTTGTTTTCTGGGAAAGTTATTCAAAAAAGGCAGTAGATACAGAGAAAACTTTTCAATTTGATATGTATGACTTAAGAAAGTACATTAGCCCTCCCTTAAACCTAGCATTTCATGGTTGGGAGTGCCTTACTAAATGTTACGTCACTTGGAAGAATGTGAGAATCCAGGTAGAGTTGGCTGCTTGCTCTGTGTCTAAGTCTCTTCTGCCCCATTTGTAGAAATTATACTTTCTTAGGCAGTCAGGCAATATATAAAAAGTTTAAACGTTTATAGGTTTATGATCTTTTGTGTGTGTGCGTGTGTGTGTGTGTGAGTGTGAGTGAGAGAGAGAGAGAGTGTGTATTGTCCGCATGTACGTGTGAGTGCACCTGTGTTGTGCGTGCAATGCGCGGAGGCCAGAAGAAGGCTTCGGATTTCCCCTGGAACTGAACTGAAGTTAAGGACAGTTCATAGCCGCCATGTGGGTGCTAGGAATTGAACCCAGGTCCTCTACAAGAGCAGTGAGCACTCTTAACTGCTGAACCATCTCTCCAGCCCTGGTTTATGATCTTTATACTAATTCTGTGCAGAGAATCAATTCTGCCTATTTGTTTTTTAAAAAAGATGTTGGAGGAAGGGAAATGTGTACAAAGACTTACCCAGAAACTTATCACAGGACTATAATTGAGAAAATAACAAACATCTTTTTAAAATTATACTTGTATTGATTGTTTGAGAACCTCATACAAGACACCCTCCCCTGTCTCAGATGTGCACCCCCACCCCCATTTCCTCTCCTGGATGGTAGTTTTTTGTTTGGGGGCAGTTTTTTATTGTTGTTGATTTTGGTCTTTTTGAGGCAGTCTCCCTGTAGCTCCAGTTGGTTGGAACTCAATATGTAAACCAGGCTGACCTGCCTCTGCCTTCCCAAGTGCTGGGATTAAAGGCATGTACCCCACACCTAGCCCCACCTGCTCTTGGTGTGGGTCTGTCCCTTGGAATCTGGTCAGCCTACTCAGCATCACACCCTTAATGAAAACTGACCCCCTCTCCCAGCAGCTATCAATTGCCGATAGTTCTAGGCTATTGCTGGGGTTTTTGTCTAGCCTGGGCTGTCATAGGTCTTGTGCATGCTGTCAACAGGAGCTATGGGTTCACATGTGCAATTGCTCTGTTGTGTCTGGGAAACATGGGTTTTTTTATTCATCCACCACCTCTGGCTCTTAATCTTCCTGACCCCTCTTCCTCAATGATCCCTGGGCCTGGGGGTGTGATACAAATACCCCATTTAGGACTGAACACTCCACAGTTTATTTTCTGCTCATTGACCAGTGTGGGTCTTTGAATAACAAGCATCTTTATCTCTGTGGTATAATGTAGGTGCTCTACTCAGCCTTTGTAGTTTATTAACGTCAATGGGGCTGGAGTATAGCTTAGTGGTAGAGTGTTTGCTGACGATTCATAGGGTCCTAGATTCAGTGCCCAGCACCAAAAAGGTACAATTGTAAAAAAGAGTGAAATACAGACCGCCCCCCAACTTAAAACTGCTGAATTTTATGATGGCTTTATCGGGTGTTAAATAAGTTTTCAGCTTATGATATTTTCAGGTTGTGGTTTTATCAAGACATGCTCTACTTTAAAGTAGAAAATGCCTGTGTTGCATCAAGAAGAGCTCACAGAACCAGGTGCAGTGGTGTATGCCTATATCCAGCACTTGAGAGACTGAGAGACTCAAGTTCTAGGCCAGTGTGGGCTATAGGTATTTCATATGGCAAGATCCAGACTAGCATAGGCTGCATATCGAGACCCACCCTGCCTCAGAAAAAAAAAAAGAAATGAGCAATTGCAAGAAAGAATAGATGGTGTGGGTGTCATGTCCAAGTCTGTGTATGAATTTTTAAAGGCCTTCAGAAGAATATTCTAGTCATCTGTCAGTAAAAGCATATGTGATTCTTAAGTTTTGTGTTACTTTAGTGTGTTTCAGCCAGCGTCTCACCATTAAAATTAGCAAAGTAATGAGATAATTCTTTTTGAAATAAGAAAAGTATTAAGATGTAAACTAGAAATTTAGTGAAATCTAGAAAGTGGTAGGTTTCTTTGCTGTGCTGTTGGCCTAATCTGATTTATGGTAATGAATGTTTTGCAGAGCTGGGCCTGAAGGTGAATGCCTTTAATCCCAGCACTTGGGAGGCAGAGGCAAGTGGATCTCTCTGAGTTCAAGACCAACCTGGTCTACATAGCAAGTTCTAGGCCAGCTGGGGCTACAAGAAGACCCTGTCTCAAAAAGACCAAAAAACAAAACAACAAAAATCCTCATTTCTTGTGTTAGTTTTCACAGTATTCAGTAGTAAATACTGGCTTTCAATATCCTTCAAGTCAGTGATTGAGTAATGTATATCTTCAAGGGACTATAGAATAAGAATGCCTGGCATGTGTGAGACCATGAAGGTCTTGCCCACCTCCACCTCAGAAAAGTGTAATAGTAGACAAAGACCCTATGTGTGTGGAGTTTTCAGTTAAGCATACAGTCTAGTGTTCTAAGGAGACTGGCAGAACTTCAGGATTTGGCCAAATGATGTCTTTTCGTAAGGCAGTCACAGAGGTATGAAATAGCTATAAAGACACTGAGGTCGTAACCCGTGGCAAGAGTGCTCACATAATATGTACAAGGTCCTGAGTTTGATCTCTATCACCACGAACAAGTTTTTGTTTCCTTAATATGCTTTTTTTTTAAAAAAAAAAAAAAGTCCACCAGGTGTGGTGGTGCATGCTTTTAATCCCTGCACCCAGAAGCAAAGGCAGGCGTGGATCTCTTGGAGTTTGTAGCCAGTCTTGTCTACATAGCAAGTTCCAGGCCTACTGGGGCTATGTAGTGAGACCCTGTCTTAAAAGGACACACACACACACAAAAAAAGTCTTTTTATTTAAGTACCTAATTTTAAAAAAAAGGAAAGCTTGAACAAGTAACTTGTGAGGAAAATTAGAAAATGGAAATTTTGGTATAGTAGATTGGTAAATTTTTAAGTTCTATAATAGTGGGATCAGAATGTAGAGAAATGGGTGCATAATGTACCTGTTGGTGAGAAAAACTGACTTAGCCATTTAAAAGGCAGTCATCTGCAGCTCCTAGTGGAGAGCTGAACTGAAGAGCCCATTTTCCATCTTTGTGAAGGTTTAGTTTTTCAGTCATGCTCAGTGCTTGTATAAGAGAAAGTTACTGACAAAAATACTATGTTGATAATTATAGGCAAAGTTACAAGAGTCCATTGAATATGAAGACTTGGGAAAAAATAATTCCGTAAAAACAATTGCACTAAATCTCAAGAAGTCAGATAGGTAAGTTTGGTCAGCGGTAAGTTAACTCGAAGCAGAATATTTAGTCAGTTTCTTATAAAATACAGTATAGTGTGTTTTTTACTGTGTATACATGTATGAAGGTGTGCATACCTGAGTGCAGTGCCTACAGAAGCCAGAGGCGTCCAATCTCCCTGGAGTTGGAGTTAAAATAGGCTGTGAGCCTGGCAACATGGGTGTTGGGAGATTATGCATGTTAACTGCTGAGCCATTTCTCCAGCCCCAACAGCATACTGTTTTCTTTAAAATTTGCTTTGTTACCTGGTGTGATGATGTCTACCTGTAGTCCCGACAGTAGGAAAGTGGTGGAAGCAGGAGGCTCAGAAGTTGAAGACCATCATTAGCTACACAGCAAGTTGGAGGCCATCCTGGGCTAATGATAACCTATCTTTAAAAATTACTTTGTGCCTAGCTGGAAAGCATTCTAAATGATCAAAGCCAAAGAAAATTGATTTGGGATATATGTGTGTGTGTGTGTGTGTGTGTGTGTGTGTGTGTGTGTGTGTATGTGCTTGTCACAAGTGCCACAGCAAGTATGTGAATGTCACAGTAGAACTTAAGGGAGTCTATTCTCCCCTTCCACTGGGAATCGAACCCAGGTTGTCAAGACTTGGCATCAGGTGCCTTTACCCACTGAGCCATCTCACTGGCCCAAATTTTGGATCTTTGTGCTGGGTTTTTTTTTTCTTCCTTACCTGTTATGGGAGTTAAATTATTACCTTGAAGTCTCTTCAAGAATAGTGTAGTTTTTTGCTTGAGGGGGTAATGTAAAAGAAAGATGGATCTTAAGCACCTTCAACCTATAATTGTCACCTCTTCTGTGCTGACCTCCAGGTATTACCATGGACCTACACCAATCCAGTCACTGCAGTATGCCACGAGCCAGGACATTATTAATTCCTTTCAGAGTATTAGACAAGAAATGGAGGCCTACACACCCAGGCTAACTCAGGTAGGTAACATTTACTGTGTGAAGACCAGATTCCTTGTAGCTCCTACCTCAGTTTATGAGCATAACCGGATGCAACTATGTAGCTAAATTTTTTAATTATTAACTGGGTTCCAGAAGGCTATTTTCATGCAGATATATAATGTACTAGGAACATGTTCCTCCCTATATCCAGCAACTATCTTAGAAGAACCAAGAGGCAGGGAGGAAACAAATCCTAGTCATCATCTGGAGACAATGAAAATTCATGAGTTTTGTTATTGCCAGCTATTTACTCCCATATACTTAAGTTAATTGGGAAAATCTCCCAGATAACCAGGTTGTACTAAGGACACCACTCTGAGTCTCCTACATGACCTCACCCTCAGAATGACTAAAATGAAGCCAATTACCTGGTCTTCATTTTTCTGAGCCTTCACACAGTCCTGTGAGTTCTTCAGTGAACGTTTCTTGGCACCATCATCTTGGTTTAGACAGTTTTCCAGAGTTACTACGTTATCCTGCAGAATTCTCTGATCACTCTGCAGTATAAAAACTCACATTGCCTCCCTTCATTACCATCGTAATAGTTGTGCCTTTTTCTACTATGCAAAACTATCTCATACAGAAAAATAAAAATTTTTTAACTCAATCCCCAAATAAAAGAGTGATTAGTATACTAGAAACTGGGAAAAGGTATCGGGGGGAGTGGGAATAAGAGACTAGGGACTCGGAGAATGTTGGGGGGATAAGAGAAGGGTGTGTGGATGTGGTCAGTGCCCACTGCAGGCATGTGTGGAAGAGCTCTGTATTCCAGCCCAACACTGAGCTGTCCAGGATCTGGAGTACATGAATTGTCTATTTCTGGTATTTTTCTAGTAAAAATTAATTTTTTATTTACTTATTCATACATGTGGAGGTCAGAAGATAGCTTGCAGAAGTCTGTTATCTTCATCATGTGGGTCCCAGGAATCAGATTCGGGTTGTGAGTCTTGTCAGCAGGCACCTTTACAAGAACCATCCGAACAATCCCTAGTTTGTATTTTTCAGACCACAGTTGACTGCAGGAAACCAAAACTCTCAAAAGCACAATTACAGAGGCTGGAGAGACGGCTCAGCAGTTGAGAGTACTTACTATTCCTCCAGAGGACCTGAGTTTGTGTCCTAGCACCCACATAGTGGCTAACAGCCATCCTTAGCTTCAGTTCTGGGGGATCTGGCACCCTCTTCTGGCCTTCGTGGGTAATAGGCATGCATGTGTACACTTACATACAAAATTATTTATTTATTTATTTATATAGGAATGAAGACTTCACCTTCTGCTATAAAACTAAAATGTTACAAAAGATTCTGAAAGGAGGGAGGGTCAGTTTCTGTGTCATTTCTTTCAGGTTCTTTCAAGTAGTTCTGCTAGCAGCACCATCACAGCACTGTCACCTGGAGGAGCACTTATGCAGGGAGGGACACAGCAAGCCATAAACCGTACGTGTTGGCCCCTTCTGTCCCTGTCCTTAAATTAGTGCTAAAGGAATGCTAACATTACAGTGGATTTTCTTTTTTTTAATATTTTATTTATTTTTATGTGCATGAGTGTATAGCCTACATGTATGTATGTATGTATGTATACCTGTGTCGTGCAATGCCCACAAAGGTCAGAAAGGGCATTGAATTGAATCCCCTGGAACTGGAATTACAGATGGTTGTTAGCCACCATGTAGGTGCGTGGAACCAAACCAGGTCCTCTGCCAGAGCAACCAGTGCTTTTAACCACTAAGCCATCTCTCCAGCCCCTGGCTTTTCTTTTTTTATTCTTACTACATTTTGTGTGTGTGTGTGTGTGTGTGTGTGTGTGTTGGGCATGTGCATGCATGTGTGCATGAGTAGAGGTCAGAAAACAACTTTGAGGAGTCTGTCTACTATATGGGGGCCTGAGCTGAGATGGCGAAGCTTGGCCTGTGTTGGTTTTTCTTTAGGGAAGGACTGAGGTCTTTGCTGAGCGGTGGGATTGTGGGTATATGTTGCCAGGACTTCATGCATGCTACATGCAGTGTACCACTGAGCTATACCCTAGCACCTTGAAGAGCCATTTGTTTAGCTACTGTACATGTGTGAAAACAGCTCTTACCCTCTGGCCCTCTTGTTTCTTTTGCAGAGATGGTGCCAAATGATATTCAGTCTGAACTGAAACACTTGTATGTAGCTGTTGGAGAACTTCTGAGGCATTTCTGGTCCTGCTTTCCTGTTAATACACCATTCCTAGAAGAAAAGGTTAGAGTTGGTTCCACATACAGCCATTTATTGTATTATTTTAGTGAGGTATTATTTTTAAATTGGAAAATTGTACAGAGTTTACCATGTGTCAACTGGTATAACCATTAGGCATTCTTACTTTATTTAGGCTGGGAGCGGGGAGGCACAGAGGGAAGGAGGGAGGATGGATTTACCTTGAGGAAGTAAAAGTGTGTTTAGGTATTTATTTAGTCAGAGGAAAGTTCTCACCACTTTGTAAGAATGAGAAAATAGAAGTGGATTGCTTGTGTGCTTATACATTCAAATATTGTTTAGGTTTTAAAATCATGATTAAGACAAGTATGTACTTCTGAAATATGTTCCCAGTAAATGAAATTTTAAAATACAGTATGTAGCCAGGCATGGTAGCGCACACCTTTAATCCCAGTGTTAGGGTCCGTGACTCGATGGGTCCCCTCCAGATAACAAATACACGGGATTGGAGATGTAAAAATCAAGCAGAGTCTTTACTTTCCAGCCGGCTGGGGTCGACCGGTTTCCCAAGACATGCAAGTCTGGTCAGAACGATCGACCCCCATTCAGTGTCAGATACAGATTATATAGGCCCACATAGTCATTACACAAAAAGCATTCCTCAGCAGACACTTTGATCAAACATCTTCTAAAAGCTATAGTTTCGGTTAAACATCTTTTCCAGGAAGGCTAGATCTGGTGTAAGCCTGGTGCAACTTCCTTCTCTTTGTTCCTTATCGGTTATCTGGTATGTGCAAACAGGCCTACAGGACACATTGTAAAGCAACTGAGTCTGGGGTCCAGGGTCCAGGAAGGAGGTTTACAGCACTTCAATTCTTAGCATTTCAACTAGGTTAATCATCCATGTGTGGTAGATACAAATCAGGCAGAACAGGCAAGCTTAGCAAGTAAATCTAAATCAACATTTTAAACAGAGTTTTCTATCAAAATGCAGAGTTCTTACAGCATTCATCAAGGTATTTCATTTTTTTTCCCAACATTCCCCCCCCTTGTCTTGGTAAAACTGAGGAATCTTCCTCAGCCGACTCTACAACCTGGTGCTTCTGCCGCAGCACCAGGAGATGAACCGAGTCTATTCTTTCTTGGACAAACCTCAGCAGTCTGTTTACTATACAGGGCCCAATCGTGACAAGCAAGAGAAGGATAATTAAGGGCCCTGCAATGGCGGAGAGAAGGGTTGACACCCAAGGAGTTTGATTAAGCCAAGAGCTGAACCACCCTTGACTGGCTTCCCTTTCCATCTTTCGTTTCTCTAATCCCTCTCGTATCTTTGCCATGTTATCCTTTATTATACCTGAATGGTCTTTGTAAAAACAATATTCTTCTTTCAGGGCAATACACAGTCCCCCTTGCTGTAGAAACAGGAGGTCCAGCCCTCTGCGATTCTGTAACGTGACTTCAGCCAGGGATCCTATAGAGTCCTGCAGTTTGGTTATGGATTCTTCTATTCTTTGTAGATCTAAATCCAGGCTAGTGCGCAAAGCATTATATTGGTCCCTCCCTTGTATCAGGGCAGTGGCTCCAGTGCCAACTCCTGCTGCTACACCTGTACTAATTAAGGTTGCAAGTGTCACGGCTAAAAGCACTGGGGTTCTCCTAGAACGCATCGGGAAAGGAAGAGAGGGAGTGTAAGTCTGCAGAAACTCTTCCTCTGAGTGATAAACCAAATGGGGAAGAAGAATTGTAAGAACACAAAAACCTCCTTCCTTAAGAACATCCACCGAAATACAAGGGGTTAATCCTGAGGAGCATGCCCACCAAGTATTTGGAGGGGGAATAAGGAAGGCCCCTCTTGACTCAGAGAGATTCTTGGTCTGGTTACAGAGGGAAGAGTATTGTAGTGGAATCTCACCGAGGCATAGTCCCGATCCTGAAATCTGCTCCAAAGTAATTTTAGGTATCGTACCCCATGCACATTGGGAGACATTATGGGAAACGTTGTAGGAACCCATAGTAGCAATCCCCTCTAAATAGGGAGGGGTAACAGTATAGCAGAGACAATAAGATCTGGCCAATTCAGGGCTAGTTACATTTAAGAGGCTATAAGTTTGATTTATGATTTTAACAAATTCCTGTGACCGCCTGTAATAGCGGATCTGAGACAAAGGCTTAGGAGGCCTTTTGGTAAATCCTGTAGGTAGAGTTGGGCCAGGAGGAGGAGAGGGAGGGGCTCCCTTGGGCGTATCCATGGTAACTCTTGGGACTAGCACTGGGTTGGGCCCTACTGCCGTGACGAAAGGCACCTGGCGCCTAGTGATTGTAAACAAAATTGCAGACCCATAGTTATGCAATCGCAGGCCCCAGGTGTTAACCCCTTCCCATCCGGAGAACTTTTTTCCTTTTTCTGTGAATCTGATAAGCAAAGGGTTGCAGGCTTGTGGTTCGAGCCCCCAAGTTGGCTTACAAGGGGGGCCTGTCACATCTCGTTTGAGGGTGATGTAGTCCCCACGGGCATTACTTAACCAGTATGTCTGACCCGTGGTCTCACAGCCCCATCGTGGGCAGTAGTACTGGTCTGGTCTCCCACAACTGGGCTCATACTGTGGCCCTGGGCAAACATAGAATTGTTTTTGTCTAAGGTAGCGAACTCCCGACTCAAACTTGCAATTGTATCCGTAGGAGGAGTCTTCCACATCTCGGGTAATCGCTACCCATTCCCGGTCCCAGGCCCCGTCTACCAAAGTACAGAGATCCATATCTAAAGGTGGCCACCAGGTATTGGGGAGATACACGGCCGACCACGTTAACACTGGGGACCCAGTTTCCAAGTTAGTGACAACCCAAGTAACTTGCACTGGTATGTGCGGGTTGGTCCCATCTGCAAAATGTCCACAGTTAGTTGCTAAATAATATATTACCAGCAGCATCCTCACCCATCCAGTCTGCGTGGAGAGCTTCATAAGGGAGTCTCAGTGGCGGCAGGGATGCTTGGCAAGTCCTGAGACAGC
>NW_008336950.1:114683-128463 GCF_000622305.1 Nannospalax galili
GGTTAAACATCTTTTCCAGGAAGGCTAGATCTGGTGTAAGCCTGGTGCAACTTCCTTCTCTTTGTTCCTTATCGGTTATCTGGTATGTGCAAACAGGCCTACAGGACACATTGTAAATCAACTGAGTCTGGGGTCCAGGGTCCAGGAAGGAGGTTTACAGCACTTCAATTCTTAGCATTTCAACTAGGTTAATCATCCATGTGTGGTAGATACAAATCAGGCAGAACAGGCAAGCTTAGCAAGTAAATCTAAATCAACATTTTAAACAGAGTTTTCTATCAAAATGCAGAGTTCTTACAGCATTCATCAAGGTATTTCATTTTTTTTTCCCAACACCCAGCACTCGGGAGGCAGACGTAGGCAGATCTCTGAGTTTGAGGCCAGTCTGGTCTCCATCGTGAATCCAGGACAGCTGGGGCTACAGGGAGACCCTATCTCTGTGCACACATAGCTAAATATGAACTGTGACTGTTTGCTGAGCAGTAGACTATCACAGAAAAGTAATTCATTGTTTCTCATCTTTTTTAGGTAGTGAAAATGAAGAGTAATTTGGAACGGTTCCAAGTTACGAAGCTCTGCCCATTCCAGGAAAAAATTCGGAGACAGTATTTAAGCACAAATGTAAGGCCTCATTTTCTTCCTCTGTTCTGTTTTTTGCTCAGTATACTGTTTTTATTTTAAAATGCATCAGAAGAGTACAACGTGCTAGTGAAGCCTCTGGGACAGTGCCGCAGCTGGCACATGCCAAGTGCCTATCCAGTTGCACACTGGGACCTCCTACTAGTTTGTGGGAGTCATCCCGTGTTTTCTCTTTTTATTCCACTGTGTGTGGGTGTGCCTGTGCCATGGTCAGAGGGCAAGTTGCAGTTCCTCCACCACATGGGACCCAGGGATCGAGCTCTACTTGTCAGGCTTGGGAACAAGTGCCTTTATCCACTGCGGCGTCTCACCAGCCCTCCTTAGGTTTTTTGGATAGATTTACTGCCTATGTATATGTTCCTAAAAATATGTTTTACCAGTTTGGAAAAACTGAGTAGCGCTGACAAACATAGCATAAGGAAAGGTGAATTGCTTCTGGCAGTAAGCTGAGCTGGTTCTGACTGATGATCTACAGCAGGGAGGTGAGTGGGAAGGCAAGTGAGAAGAGTGCTCGCTGTAAGCTAAGCCACCACAAAATAGCCCTTCCAGAGGTAATTCCTTGGTGAGAAATAGTATATACCAACATAAATAAGACTTAGTATTTCACAACTGGGCTAACCAGGAAAAGGGGATGTTTCCAGCTTTTCTTCATTTAAGAGGGTTTTTGTTTTGTTTTGTTTTTTAATGTGTTTGAGTGTATTGCCTGCATGTGTGTGAATGCACCCGTGTTGTACAATGCCACGGGGGTCAGAGGAGGGCTTGGGATTCCCCTGGACTAGAGTTAAGGACGGTTTGTAGTCGCCATGTGGGTGCTGGGGATCGAACCTGGGTCCTCTGCAAGAGCAGTCAGTGCTCTTAACCGCTGAGCCATCTCTCCAGCCCCCTTCATTTTAAGATTTTTATAAGTAGCTGGGCCCGGTGGTGCACTCCTTTAATCCCAGCACTCGGGAGGCAGAAGCCATGAATCTGTGAGTTCAAGGCCAGCCTGGTCTACATAGCAAATTCCAGGCCAGCTGGGGCTACACAGAGACCCTGTCTCAAAAAGACCCGCCCAAGAAAAAGATTTTTAAAAGTAAGCCAACACAACAGGCCAAGAACGCCAAACAAGTTTTCAGTCCTGGTGTGCCACCTTAGTTGATTATAGCTGCCTGGAGCATTGTGTGGAGAAGTCGTCTGAGGTCATGTACAGCCTTACGTTAGGGTGTGGTGTTCATTCAACTTGTACCGTAAAGCCATTGCTCCATGTCAAGCAGAATAAGTACTTTTTACAGTTTCCAGGCCCAGCTAAATAGCATGCCCTCCTCCCCCAGTATTGATAGGGGTAGAGAGTGCTGAGGGTTTGACCTTGCGACTTACACATTCTAGGCAAGTGCTCCACCACTTTGTTACAATTCCAGCTGGGGGGAAGGGGGAGATACTTTTTTTTCTTTTAATTCTGTTTTAGATCAGAGTCACTGGCATGCTAAAAGAATTTAGGACTTCCGATCTCCGTTCCCATCCTCCTACTTCCAGTGCACAAGCACTATCTCTACCTCTAAGGAAACATTCCCAAGACATTCTAAACTGAAGAGTTAGTGTGTTACCTTGACTTCTGGTTAGACCCATGAGGGTAGAACTCTTAAGGGAGTAAGGCGTTCTTCAAGTGATCTATAAAGATAAATGTCGAGTCAGGTGTGGGCTACATTAGTGAGTTCTAGGACAGCCTGAGCTATTCAGTCTGTCTCAAGAAAATGCCACTGCCATTCTGGCCTTCCTCAACCAGCCATTTTTTTATTTTTATTTTTGGTCTTTTTGAGACAAAGTCTCCCCATAGCCCCATCTATCCTGAACTCACAGAGATTGGCCTGTCTCTGCCTCCTAAGTGCTGGGATTAAAGGTATGTACCACCACACCAAGCCAACCAACCAATTTGTAGATCTAGAAATTAGTAAGTGAATTTCCAACCCCTGCACTGTGCCCACCACTGTCTTTTCCACACACAGTGTGCTTATACCTTTGCTTGTATTTCATTGACTGGAGAAACACCGATGTGCTGTGAGATGTGCTGGAAAGCCTGTGCCAGGTTTGGGTTCGACGCTTACTTCACCACTGCTGACTGACGTGTCTCCTGTGTGTTTCAGTTGGTTAGTCACATAGAAGAGATGCTGCAGACCGCCTACAACAAACTGCATTCTTGGCAGTCACGGCGCCTGATGAAGAAGACGTGAGGTGCCTGCGATGCTCACAGGTTTGTGAGATTGTGAAAATGGTGACCTGCAGAGACTCTGGAAACCTGGGCTGAAGCGCAGGTGCTCACACAAGGGGAAACATCTGCAGCACGCCGCCTCCCAGAGCTGATGCTATTGTACTTGCACATTGGGAAATGGAGGGAAGGAAGGAAGGGGTTCAACTAATGCTGGGGAGGTAAATTAAGGCAGAACCAAAATGAGCTCTGTTGCAAATATATATGTATGTGTGCATATATATGTATTTAAGACTGTTTACTGCAGTTACTCAGGAACTGCTTTTCATTCACATTAAGCTGCTCTCAAAAATTAAAAGGAAAAATAACTTTCTTAAAAGGTGCATTGATAAGATCTGAGGGTAGTTTCGTTGTTTTGTTTCTGTGTAAATTTTTTTCCTATGTGTATGGCACAGGGTAGACCCTAAGTATTCCTTCTTCATCCCCCACTTGAAGCCTCAAATTTTACTGAGTTGTAGTTGAATCTTCCATCAGCCAGTTAAAGAGGACTTTACAGTAGAGCAGAGGGAGACTGCTGCTCAGCCATCAGGAAACAGTTGTCAGACGACATCATTGGTCCTGTGTTTCCTACGGAAATAATCGCACTGAATGTTTATGGTTTGGAGTCCCTCGATAAGGGAGATGTATCTGCGGGAAGCCGCGTGGGGCTGTAATGCAGATTTTTGTCAGAAAGACAATGGCGCTGCATGTGTTTCTTTGAGTGCAAATGTATATTGCTAAGATTTTTTTTAAAGATGGCATGTGCTTTGAAAAGAAGAAATTGCATTTTTAAGAGTTTAAAAATCTTACAAGTGAGAAATATAAGAAATCTTACTTATTTTCACCTTTAGAAGAAATAAAAGATGTTTCTCATACCTGCTTTTCTCAGTATCTTGACGGTTACTGTCCTTGGCGAATTGATAATCCCTGCATAGTGCGTGCGAAGCCTAAATGCCAAACAGTACAAATGATAGTCTTGTTGTTTCTGGAACCCATGCCTTACTTGCCTCCAGACAACTTCAGGTGCTTGTATTCAACGTGATGCAGAAAGTAAAAGTTTTTTCAGACAGTCTTTTACCTGGAGCACAGCTCGCGGTTTCTCTTGTAAAATTAGCACATTTAGGTGTGCTGCCTCAAGGCCCGCCTGCTCTTTTTAAGCCGTATTACAAGCTGTTTATCTTTAATAGAATGGGTACAGCAGATCATAGGTGAAAGGAAAGAGGGGCCGTATCATTCTACATTCTACATTTTCACAAAGTGCTTTTCAAATGTGTCATTACCACAGTTACTCTGAGTAACAGCAATAAGGGTGTTGGGAGAGGCGGAACGTAGGCACAATGTTTTGTGGGGTGTTGTTAAATCCTACACGGTGGGGCCTGAGGAAGAAAAGACAATTTTAGGAAACTGGAGTGGGCTTCGTTACAAAGAGCATTTTACCAGACATTTACCAGCACAAGGCTGTGTTCAGTACTCAGAAGATGAAAGCAGGAGCCACCATTCCAGCGAGCCTGGGCTACATAGCAAAACCAGGCTCAGAAAGGAGAAGCGGTTACGTTTTAGCTAAGTCTCTGGAGGATGGTAAGATTTTATAAAGAAGAAAATGTGTGTGCTTGAGTGAGAGAAGAGCATGGTGAAGATTTGAAGGACTCCAGAAAGAAAATCATTGAAATTGGAGGGTTGACTGTAGTAAGAGCCAGCAAAAGTCAGGTTGATTGTGTTGTTTGAGACAGGATCTCACTGTTGGCCTAGACTAATCTGGAACTCAGTTTGTAGACCAGGGTGGCCAGTGTTGCCCCTGCCTGTCTCCTGAGTGTGGAATCATCATAGGCATGAGCTATCACACCTGGCTTGGACAGTGGTTTCAGTTCTGATTGGGAATGGGCCTGTATGCCAAAGTAAGAAATTTAGGCCTCGGTTTTTAGGCAGACCTGGAAAAAAGTGAGTATGAAGGGGTTTTGTTCTTTAATACTTGATTATTTTTATATTATGTGTACACGTGTATTGCCTGCATGTAGGTTAAGTACACCCATGTCGTGCAATGCCCACGGAAGACAGAAGAGGCTGTCAGATCCCCTGGAACTGGGGTTACGGACAGTTGTTAGCTGCCATGTGGGTGCTGGGATTCGAACCTGGGTCTTCTGCAAGAACAGCCAGTGTTCTTAACCGCTGAGCCATCTCTCCAGCCCTGAGTATGAAGTTTTTATGTGATATTAAGTAAAAGGACTAACAAAGCCAGAACCTGTAGTATTTTGGAATATCCCAGGCAGGAAGTAAAGGTTAGAAATAGAGTCCTATAGTCAGTCCCCAGTACCAGTGCAGGGAGGGCAGACACATGCCAGGCATGGTGGGACACACTGTAATCTCAGCACTTAGAGTTGGAGGCGAGAGAACCAGACGTTCCAGGTCTTCCTTAACTACACAGCAAAGAAGTGGGCTGGAGAGATGGTTCAGGGGCTAAGAAGAGCACTGGCTGCTCTTGCAGAGGATGTAGGTTCCATTTCCAACATCTACATGGCTGCTAACAACCACCTGTAACCCCAGTTCAGGGACCCAGTGCTCTCTTCTCTGGCCTCCATGGGCATTGCTTGCACACGGTACACTTATATACATGCAGGCAAAACACTCATAAAGTAAATTTAAAAAAAAATTTTAAGCCAGGTGTGGTAGTACATGCCTTTAATCCCAACACTTGGGAGGCAGAGGCAGGTGGTCTCTGTTGAGTTCAAGACCAGCCTGGTCTACATAGTTCCAGGCCAGCTGGGGCTACAGGGAGACCTTATCTCAAAAATAAATTTTAAAAATTAACCAGCAACTGGCTACAGGATAACACCTCCCCCTCCCATTCTAGACGGTTATGGCAGCTACTGGCTGCCTTAAACCAGTACTGCCTAGCACTTTGTCTGCTGGGTCTCACTTTGTTCCCACAGCAACCAATGAAGCAGGTAGATGCCAAAGACTGTTCTTCATATTAGAAGTGGTTCAGAGGCCAAGTACCTGACAGACTGACAGCCAGTGAGTGATCTGAGTTAGGGCTTACCCCTGACTGTGAAGCCTCCTCCCATCACTTAGTGAGAGGCCTGTGACAGACAGAGCTTCAATTCTCGAACATTGTGGCCTTTGATGCCTGGCATTTCATTTGACCACTCTACTAGCCCTGCCTCTGGTTCCATTCTTTGAAAATCACATGCCCGAGGCAACCTGCATAGTGGAACCTGCAGGCCTCGAGAGCTTCAAAGTACAGCAGTATGGTTAGTGTGTCTGATAGAAGAAAGCACTAGAAGCAGAGTCCGTAGGGTTGGCATGTTTTGAAAAGTCCAGGGACCTTGTATTTACCTCAGACTGAAACAAAATGTTGGAGCCTAGAAGGGGAACCTACTCTTGAGGGTGTGGCTTAATCCAAAACATGCCTTCCTGATGGCCCACACCCTCCCTGGAGCCCTGTGGTGGAAACCTGCCTGGTTTAAACTTAGATCTGCCGTCTCCAGTGTCAAATCCTGCATTGGACTCCTCGGTTACCTCTGCCCTTTCCCGGTTTAGCTCCTTCCACACTCAGCTGTTCAGGTTCACAGGCCAGGGGAGTCTTGGTTATTTTCAGCTCTTAAACTGTCCAGAGCTGGGGTGTTGCCTTAACCTGATTAGGAGGGATCTGCTTTAGTTTGTAATCCATCTTTGTTCAGGTGTATTACAGTCACAAGAGAATCTGGAAACTGCCATCTAGTGGTTTCCAAACTTCATAGCCATGGAACTGTTTTTGGGTTTTGGGTTTTTTTCTTTTGGTTTTTTTTTTGTTTGTTTGTTTGTTTGTTTTTTGTCTTTTTGAGACAGGGTCTCCCTGTAGCCCCAGCTGGAGTTCCCTTGAACTCAGAGATCTGCCTGCCTCTGTCTCCCAATTGCTAGGATTAAAGGCGTGCACCACCACTCCCAGCTGTTTTTGTTTTTTTTAATGTGTACAAATGTTTTGCCCAAGTGTAAGTGCACCACATTTGTGCAATGCCCATGGAGGCCAGAAGACGGCACCAAATCCCCCTGGAACTGGAGTTACAGACACTTGTTAGCTGCCATCATGTGGGTGCTGGGAACAGAACCCAGGTCCTCTGCAAGAGCAGTCAGTGGTCTTCACTGCTGAGCCATTTGTCCAGCCCCAAACTGTTTTCATTACAGATTTCACAGACCCCTAATCTATAGGACAGACATGGGATTGTAGGTTAAGGTTCAGCTCCCAGTCAAGGCTTTTCACACTCATAGGTCCAACACTAAGAGACAGAGGCAGGAGGAACACTACAAGTTTCAGAGCTGTATCAGGAGTTCCAGGCCATCCAGGGCTGCATAGTAATACCCTATCTTTAAAAATTAGAGTTTCTTCTACTCTATCTAACATGAAAAAAACTGTTAGCTCCCTAGTATAGCCTGCTATGCTCCTTGGGAGGCTGGTATCAGTAGTTGGCCAAGTTAAAGTATTCCGTATTTCTCTTCCTTGGTGCTGGAAAGATGGCTCCGCAGTTAAGAGCACTTGCTGTTATTGCAGAGGACCTGGATTCAGTTCCCAGTACCCAAATCAGGCAGCTCACAACTGCCAGTAGCTGCAACTCCAGGGGATCCAATGCTGTCTTCTGGCCTATACAGGTAGGTACACAAACACACAGACACACACACACACACACATAAAAAAGAGCAAAATAGTAGACTTAAGCCCTAGTCTATCTACAAGGTAAGCAAATCTGAATAAAAGAACTTGACTCCCCTATGTGCTGCAATAAGGAGGGTGACCTCACTGCAGAGCCTTCTCTTCTCAGCTTCTGTGGGTGTCAGCGGACCTCAGAGGCCTTCCAGATGCCAAAATGTGTTTTTCTCCGGTCCTAGCAACTAAGTAAGGTATAAAGTTATGAAATACAATATTGCTACTCAGTGATGTCCACTTAAACCTTTTAAAGCACCAGGAATGGTGGTGCTTACCTGTAATTCCAGCACAGGGAGGCAGTGGGATCAGGAGTTTGGGGCTATCCTCTGCTTCAAGGGAATTCAAGACCAGACTAGGTTATATGAGGCTCTGTCTACAAAAACAGCATAATTTCTCCTGAGTAGTACTGAAGTAAAGGAAACAGTATACCTCTGTACCTTCCCCGCACTCTCGTCTTTGCTATACAACTCCACATTTTCTAGACAGTCTCTGTACTTGAGTTCTTTTTCTAACCTGAAACCTGAGATTTTTTTCAAACACACATACCCATGCATATGGTCATGGCCTTTTACAATGGTCCTTCACAGGGTCTCTTGCCTCCTTAGAGGAATCCGTTAGAAGCCCTGCTTCTCTAAGCAGATTCTTGCAGAGTGTGGTCCTACCTGCTGTCTTCCCGTTTCAGGCACTTGTTCTAAGGACAGGTTCTGCCTGGACTGAAATCCTTGGAATTTTGCTTGGAGCAAGCAGATCCTTGCTGTGCTACATTTGGACCTAGAGACTAGGGAACAGAAAGAGGAGTGTGGAGCATCCTTCCCAGGGTTTACTGAAATCTTGCCAGCAGTAGAGTTGGCACAGGAGAGCTGTCCAGCAGGGCACAAACTCTGGACTTGGGCTGTTTGGTTCAGATCCCAACTGCACGCTCAGTAGCTTTGTGACCCAGAACAGTTTACCTGACCTGTCTGTGTCTGTGTTTGTTCATTTGCAAAACAGCCTTGGAGCTCATCCACAAGGCTGTAGCATGGTCCTGAGTTCATTATTTCACCCAAAGAGCCTTGTGGAAAAAGAGCCCTTCAAAGGGGCTGTGCTTGGTAGAGCCCTTGTATGCATGGTTGGAGGCCTTGGTTCAACTCCCAGCACTGGAGAAAAAAAAAGTTTCTGAGTTAGAAGTAAAGCAATTTAGTAGGGGTTCAGGGCTTATGTTCAAGACAGTCACTAACGCAGATTTGGCAAAAAAGAATTTTTGAAAACAGTGGTCCGTTTTCCACGCCACATGAACAGATCAATAGAAGACTAACTTAAAGCCAGGCATGATGGCACACACCTTTAGACCCAGCACTTGGGGGAAGGCAGAGGCAAAAAAAGTCTAACTTAAAATTCAGTGCTCAGATTCTAGAGTCGAGGTACCTGGGTTCAAATCCCAACACTGGCACCTACAGAATGAGTGATTACCTAATCTAATTGTTTCTTCCTTTGTAAAATGAACGTGCTGTCATTACAAGATTATTGTGAATAGAAATGAATTAATAGGGGCCAGAGAGATGGCTCAGCGGTTAAGAACACTGGCTGTTCTTGCAGAAGACCAGGGTTCGAATCCTAGCACCCACATGGCAGCTAACAACTGTCTGTAACTCCAGTTCCAGGGGATCCGACAGCCTCTTCTGTCCTCCGAGGGCATTGCACAACACAGGTGCACTTGCCTACATGCAGGCAATACATGCATACACACAAAAATAATAAAATATTTTTTTAAAAAAGAAATGAGCTAATAAATGGGAGTGCTTAGAATAGTGCCCCAAAGGAGAGGCCCATAAGGGCCCTGTCACTCCTTGTTACTTTGCAAGTCAAATACTATAGCACAAATACTATAGCTGATACTATATCAGCCTGGCAGGCGTGATAGTAATCTTGGTAGAGAACTAGAGGAAAGGAAAAAAAGCTAATGTTTATTGACCTGCTTGGGAAATACCTTTACAGTGTGGTATACGCTGTTCAAGTTTAATCCTTAGGATTCATTCAACAGTTAAGTGCAGTAGTCTTCAGCCCTCACCTTGTAAAGCTCTGTTTAAAAGAGAAAAAAGGGCTGGAGAGATGGCTCAGTGGTCAAGAGCAGTGGCTGTTCTTGAAGACTTGGGTTCGAATCCCAGCAGCCACGTGGCAGCTAACAGCTGTCAGTGACTCCAGTCGCTGGGAATCCGACAGCCTCTTCTGTCCTCTGTGGGCATTGAACGACACGGGTGCACTTACCCACATGCAGGCAATACACACATACACATGAGATAAAATATTTTTTAAAAAGGAAGAAAAGCCGGGCGTGGTGGTGCATGCCTTTAATCCCAGCACTCAGGAGGCAGAGGCAGGTGGATCTCTGTGAGTTCAAGGCCAGCCTGGTCTACATAGTTCCAGGACAGCCGGGGCTAAGGGGAGACCCTGCCTCAAATAAAAAAGAAAAAGGAAGAAAAAAGACTCCTAGCAGAGCAGGCAAGAAGGATTGCATCTTCTTATGGCTCACTTAAGAAGAAACAGGCCTTTTGTTCCCTCTGAAGGCAAGCTGTGCCCCCAGCACTCCACTGGATTCACCCCCAAAATTCAGCTAGAGTTCTCTTGATGTGTCTGCTAAAACCACCATGGACTGATCAAGAAACATGGGCTGATTCCAGCAGCGCTCAAAGGACAGCTTCACTAAGCTGGACTAGGCCGCCTTTCTGAAACGGATTATTCAAGATCATCTACCCAATGAAGGTGACCATGCCAGTCTTTGTCTAAAATAAATCTTAATACTTTCAACAACAAGGCTGGAGAGGTGGCTCAGTGGTTTCTAGAGCACTTGCTGCCCTTGCAGAGGAACTGGGTTTGATTCCCAGCACCCACATGGTGGCTCAAAACTGTCCAAAACGCCAGTTCCAGGGGATCTAACACCGTCTTCCGGCCTCCGTAGGCATTGTACACCTGTGGTGCACTTGTATACATGGAGGCAAAACACTCATAAAAGTAAAAAAATTTAAGTTCAAGAAAAACAAAGAATAAACAGCAGGCTGTGGAGACAGGTCAGTTGAATAGAGTTCTCTGTGAAGGACCTGGATTCAGATCCCCAGCGATCACATGAAAGCCAGGTGCAGCCTTTGTTTAACCTGAGAGCTACAGGTGTGGAGCTCCAGGTTCAGTGAGAGACACTGCCTGGGAAAGTAAGGATGACACCTGACAGCGACCTCTGGCTTTCACATGTGTACACATGAGGGAATGCACCTGAACAAGCACACATGTATGCACACACATAAACCAGACACACACAAATAACCTTGACATGTTAGCTGACACCTGTAACCAGCTGTCAGGAACCAAAGAGGAGTTTAAGGGGGATCAGGAGTTTAAGGCCAACCTTGGCTACATACTGCATTAGAGGCCAGATTAGACCACACAAGACTGCCTCAAACAAACAAAAATAAGAATGAAGTGAGGGGCTGGAGAACTGGCTCAGTAGTTAAGGTGGTAGCCTTGAACTACTGCTTTTCCAGAGAACCCAAGTTCAAATCACAGCACCCACATCAGGCGGCTCACAACCACCTGTAAATCCAGTTCCAGGGGATATGACGGTTTCTTCAGGCCTCTGCCAGCACCTGCACTCATGTGCACACAGCCACACACATGCACAGAATTTACAATAATTTTAAAGAATACAGACTGGAGAGATGGCTCAGTGGTTAACAGCACTAAGCTGATCTTAGGACCAGGGTTCAAATCCCAGTGCCCACATAGCAGCTAACAACCGTCTGTATCTCCAGTTCCAGGGGAATCCAACACCTTTTTCTGACCTCCAGGGGCATTGCACAACATGGGTGCATTTACATACATGCAGGCAATACACTCATGCACATAAACAAAAATAAATACAGCCAGGTGTGATGGCACACGCCTTTAATCCCAGCACTCGGGAGGCAGAGGCAGGCGGATCTCTGAGCGCAAGGCCAGCCTGGTCTACATAGTGAGTTCCAGGACAACTCCTGTCTCAAAAAAGACCCCCCAAAAAAAATATATGTACACACACACACACACACACAAGAATAAGCCTCAGATGCTGATTCCAACTTGGGAATAGAAAGCTAAAATTCAGTCTTTGCTCTTGAATTCAGAAATCTGGGTTTGGAGGCTGTTCTCTCTACATTGTGTCCCTGTACTCTCTTTTTGGGTGTGCTTTGTGTTGTTTTAGATAGACTCACTCTATTTGGGGTAATACTCCTGCCTCAGCCTCCAGAGTGCTGCTGAGGCTACAGGGGCGAGTCACCACACCCAGCTCCCTCCCCACCCCCCAACTCTTGCAGGCTAGAACATTTTCTACCTACTATAAATGATGGAGCTCACACTGACAAGCACGGATGGCTCAGAGGCAGAGTGGAGGGTGTTTGCCGGCTGGGAGGACACCCAGGTCCCTTCAGCCATCATCACACCAAGCATCCACTGTGAACTTGGCCCCAGGAAGCATTCTCAGGGCCTTTATGTCTTGCTTCTGCTGGCACTGGACTTATGAAACCAGGCTGTGCCCTAGCAGAGCCTCACAAACTCTTAATCTAAAAGGTCAAAGCACTGAAAGGGGCATGTGGAAACGTGTCTCCTGCCCTCCTGCCCCCACCCCTATCTCTTCCAGTCAACCACTTTGAATCCCTTGACCTTCTTTTCGGCCATTCTTTATTGCCTTCTAGATTTTAGCCCCTCCAGACTGTCCAGTATGGCAGTTGAACAGTTACTGTCCTTAAGCCTTACTCCCCTCCCCTCTGTGACTTAATACATTTGTCTGGAAGCTTTTGCCAAATAATTCACAGTGCCTACATTTTGATTATGTAACTATTTAGTGACAGACAGGACCTGGCACCTTCAAGTTGAGTAATTTGAGGGTTTTTTTAATTTTTTTTATTTTTTTAGGTCTTTTTGAGACTGGGTCTCCCTGTAGCCCCAGCTGTCCTGGAACTCACTATGTAGACCAGGCTGGCCTTGAACTCACAGAGATCCGCCTGCCTCTGCCTCCCGAGTGCTGGGATTAAAGGCGTTATTTTTTATGTGTATGAGTGTATTACCTGCGTGTGTGTGAGTGTACCCGTGCCATGCAATGCTGCAGAAGTCAGAGGAGAGCACCTGATTCCCCTGTAACTGGAGGTAAGGATGGCTCTTAGTCACCATGTGGGTGCTGGGTATTGAACCCTGGTCCTCTGCAAGAGCAGTCAGTGCTCTTAACAGCTGAGCCAACTCTCCAGCCCCTTGAGGGAATTATTAAGAGATTGTTCTACAGAGGTGGCTGTAGAGAGAGAAACCATAGAGACAGTACTTAACCCAAGCCTAGGCCCAGAACCAATGGGAAAAGTGCTCCCAGGAAGACGTAAGAGGCCATCTGCTGTGCTTCCACAGGGAGGATGCCTTTCACTCTGCTGGCTTCCAATCCACCAGTGAAAGCCACGGGCGTGGTTAAGTCAGTCCTCCATAGTCCAGGGGGGAGGGGACCTACCAGACAGGATAGAGGCCGGCAGTTCAGCCAAGTAGGTACCTTTCAACCGCAGCTGCCCTTGAAATCTGAATGAGATTCCTGTTTTTCAGAGTGAACATAGATTTATGAAGGAACAGGGAGAAGGGATGAATAGGGGTGGCCCGAAGGCTACCCAAAAGCCCTTAAAGCTGACAGGAAAGAACTCAGTGACCACAAGCAGACACCATGGCTCACATCTGAAATCTCAGCTCTCTGGAGGAAGAAGCAAGAGGATCAGGAGTTCAAGGCCACCCTCTGCTAAATACTGAGTTTGAGGCCAGCCTGTGTGACATGAGACACAAACCAGGCGTGGTGGTGCACAACTACAATCCCAGAGCTTCAGAGATGGAGGCAGGAGGATCAAGAGTTCAAAGTCACCCTCAACTCTATGCAAAGCCAGCCTGGAATACATGAGAGCCTATTAAGAACAAACAAGCAGACAAAAAACCCAAAAGACAAACAAAAATCCCTTTGACTAATAACTAAGTCATGCTTCTAACTTCCTCACTAGCCCAGTGTGTTCTAAAGCACGGTTGGCACAACCCCATAGAGTTGAGAAAGGAAATGCAGATGAAGATGCTTTTTAGTCTTTTTTTTTATTTTTAATAACTACATGATTAGAAGAAGCATTTCACTACAGATTTAATATATTCAGTAACACACTCCAGAGCAAGAGTACATCTCTTTCACAAGTGGCTGTAAGTTTCTAGGTTCACAGTTGAATTAATACAGT
>NW_008336950.1:128707-130168 GCF_000622305.1 Nannospalax galili
GATTTCAATGGTAATGTTTATCATCGCTATTAATTAACATGACCTAAATTTCCATGCTTCCTCCTCAAATATAATACGTTTTTTTTAATTTCTTGATTTTTTGTGTGTGTGTATATCACACAGAACATCCCAAACCATCTTATTCAACTATACACCCACTTCCCAGATGGCACCCTCCCATAGCCTCCCTCCCCCTAGAGCCCTTATACTCTGATATCCCTGCTACTATCCGCTGTGTTGTCAGCAACCCCAGCCATCCCCACTACTTGCCCTTCTGGTGAATCTAGTCAGCCTATCTGGAGGTCTTTGTTTTAGGAGGGTCCGCTGTTCCTCATCTAGCACTAATCAGTTGTCAATATTCCTTTAGATAAAATTGGGGTCTGCTGTTCATTTTCCCAGTTCTATGCTGGGTTACTATCTGGGAGTCCCTTTGGTCACCCTGGCCAACAACTCAAAAGAAGGTATCTCCTATCTGGCATTATTGTTTGTTATGTAGCCTTTAGCTATACATATGGACTCAAAAATTATATTGGCCCCTTGAATCTTTGGTTATACTTTCCTTTTGGGTGTTTAAGGCCATATAATTGGCCCAGATAAACCAATTTAAAGGCCGTTTGAGGATCTGTTCCTCAGGGGTCACATGGGCTTGGGAGGAGCCCCTGGCTCCTTTCTTTTACCAGTTCCCTCTGTGTGAAGATAAGTAAAAGGTCCTGCTCAACCATAGCTGGCTTTGTTTGGATGAATGGAGAAAAGGATTCCTCTGTGTTGGTCCTCCTCTCTGTAGACGAACACTGGAGGTCTCCTGGGGTCTCCATGGCCTCCTTGATCAAGAGGACAGGTGGCCCACCACAATTACAGGACATTTTGAGAGATGCTCATAGTCCCCTGGAACTAGTCGACCTAGGAGGGCAAGGAGCAAAAACTGTCCTTTATGTCCCTCTGACCAAATTATTATAGGCCTCAAAGTATGTCTGTTAAATAGCCAAGAAGGTTAGTTCCACCAGTCTGGTACTTTTAATTACTGTGTGTCATGTAGATAAATCTTAGGCAAAGACCAGTTGTTCTCAGATAAACCTTACCTAGACGTATATTTCTTGATCTGCTATGCATAACTTGTCAGTACGTTGTTGGAATAATATGGTTCCCTCTGGTTTTCTAAACTAGCTAGGCATTGTTTATCTCTCACATTGTCTCACCCCTCCATCATGGTTTTCCCACTTAAGGCGCCCCCATTTTTCCCTTTCTCCCTTAATAATACCCTTTTCCTGCGGTCCTACCTCTCTTAAGCTCCTTCTTTCCCTTTATCCCCTAGGTTCCTTATATACCCTTCCCTCCCCCCCTCCCTTAAACTAACTCAATTTTTATCCATATCTCCCATATTAATGCCTGTTTCCTACTGTTCTTCCCTTTCAGGTTATTTCTTTTCCTTGACCTCCCTGTTTCCTTTCCATTATCCTGGCT
>NW_008336950.1:130591-131232 GCF_000622305.1 Nannospalax galili
TAGCCCCATCAGTAGTGGATGAGTGGTCCCCTTTCCCCACATCCTCTCCAACATTTGGTATCATTTGTTCTCTTGATCTTAGCCTGTCTGACTGGGGTAAGATGAAATCTTAAAGTGGTTTTAATTTGCATTTCCCTAATAGTGATGTTGAGCATCTTTTAAGATGCTTCATAGCCATCTTTACTTCTTCTTTTGAGAACTCTCTGTTCAGCCGTGTCAATTTCCTTACGTGTTATGGGTCTGTTTAAGCCATTAATCTCTTCTTGGTTTAGTTTTGGTGGTTCCATCCATTTAGATATCCTTTAGATATCCATCCATTTCTTTTAGGTTTTCAAATTTAGTAGTATATAGGTTTTTAAAGTATTCCCTTATAATGTTCTTTATCTTTCTGGTGTCTGTTGTGATGTTCCCCTTTCATCTCTGATTTTGTTGATTTGGAGGTGCTCTTTCTTTCTTTTGGTTAACTGGGCTAGTGGTCTGTCAATTTTTTTATCTTTTAAAAGAACCAGCTCTTGGATTCGTTGATTCTTTGTATTTTTTTCTTTGCTTGAATTTCATTAATTTCTGCCCTGATTTTTGTTATTTCTTCTTGTCTGCTGGGTTTGGGTTTCGTTTGCTGTTGCTTTTCAAGTGTGTTGAGT
>NW_008336950.1:131782-132191 GCF_000622305.1 Nannospalax galili
CCTCTTTATCTCTTCTGATTAGTTTTAGTTTAAAGTCTATTTTATCAGATATTAGAATTGCAACGCCTGCTTTTTTCTTGGTATACCAAGAAATATACCATTTTCTTGGTATATTTTTTTCCATCCTTTCACTTTAAGATAGTGTCTGTCCTTGAGAGTGAGATGAGTTTCTTGCAGACAACAAAAAGATGGGTTTTGGTTTTTTTTTTTTTTTTGGTCTTTTTGAGACAGGGTCTCCCTGTAGCCCCAGCTGTCCTGGAATTCACTATGTAGACCAGGCTGGCCACGAACTCACAGAGATCCACTTTCCTCTGCCTCCCAAGTGCTGGGATTAAAGGCATACACCACCATGCCCGGCTGTGTTTTGTTTCTTAATCCATTCACCTAGTCTATGTCTTTTGACTGGGGA
>NW_008336950.1:132922-148244 GCF_000622305.1 Nannospalax galili
TTTTGATTTCTTAAATTTTTCATACTCTTTGTTTGAGTGGTCTAGTTTGTCCACTTTATCTCCCAGTCTTGATATACTGTTTTCCATTTCATTCATTCTATAGGTGACACTTTCTCCTGTTGTTTCTAATTGGCTTATTGAGTTTTGCACTTCTTTCTACCTTTCAGTCTGAGTTTTCCTTAATATTTCCATTTTGTGAATTCAGTCAGAAGTTTATCCATATCTTCTTTTGGTTCTTTGATTTGTGTGTTCTTTAAATTCACTGAATTCCTTTATCATGTTTATAACTGTTCTTTTGAGTTCTGTGTCCTGCATTATCTCTAGGGGGCTCTCATTGTACTCCTCTAGAGGACTGTTGGTATTTTTTCTCTGTGATTTCGACATGTGAATTTCTTTTGTAGTTTCTGATTCTTGTGTGATACTCGGGCCTTCAAGTTTAGTTCTGCTTCTTTTTTTGAACTTTATGTGTCTTTGTGGTTTACTTTTTGTGTATGAAGAGCTGGTTCATCTAAGCTTCTGGTTCTCTCTTTTGATTTTATATTGTCGAGGCCGGATTGACTTTGTCTTCAGGAGTTCCGCGGTGGCCCAACTCCAATGTGGATCAGAAGTTTTCAGACTTTCTGCTTAGGTCTGGAATCTTCTAAGAATGCTTTTGGCCTCAGGAACTTGGGTGGCACTGACCTGAGACCCTTTTTCTCCTAAGGTCTGGATCCCTCCAGGAAAGATTTTGGCCTCAGGAATTTGGGGGTTGGACTGGCCTGGGAGCCAGGGGGTGCTGCTCTAGGGCAGCTGGTGGCTGTATGAGGGTGGGAAGATGGGTGTGGGAAGCAGCCCCAAGGGCTCCTGGGGACTGCAGAAGGAACTGGGTTGGTCTGGGTGCAAAGGATCAGGAAGCAGAAAGGTCAGTCCCCGTGTCCAGGAAAGAGGCTGGAGGGTCATGCAGGCCCAGGGAAGCAGAGGGAGGTGAAGACGGGACCAGGCACCTAGGGCTCCCAGGAGAGTGGATGGAGGGTTGTGCAGACCAGTGAAACAGAGGGAGGTGAGAGTGGGGCCAGGACCAGAGTGCTCTTGGGGACCCCAGAAGGAACTGAGTTGCTCTGGATGCAAAGGATCAGGAAGCAGTGGTGGTTCCCCAGGTGTCTGGGGTCCCAAGACAAGGAATGGGACAGGACCCAGGCTAGGAGGAGAGACCCGTCGGGGAGATGGGAGGGTGAATGAGGCTGGGGGAGTCAAGGCTCGACTTACCCTGGAAAGAGGCCCGCAGGTCATGCAGGCCCAGGGAAGCAGAGGGAGGTCGCTTTTTAGTTATTTTTATTATATTTATTTTTTATTTTGGGGTGCACATGTGTGTCACAGCACACATATGGAAGTCAGAGAACAACTTATAATCATTGTCTCCTTTTTCCATGTGGGTTCTGGGGTTGGAACTCAGGTTGTCAGACTTGGCAGCAAGCTCCTTTACCTACTGGGCCATCTCACCAGCTCTGAATGTGCTTGAGACAGGGTTTCCCTGTAGCCCCAGCTGGCCTGGAACTCACTAGATAGACCAGACTGGCCTCAAACTCACAGAGATCCGCCTGCCTCTGCCTCCCAAGTGCTGGGACTACAGGTGTGCACCACCATGCCCGGCCAGTTACTTTTTTTAAACTATAGTTGAAATATGTTTTTGTGTTGGGGATTGAATGTGCTCTCCCTCTCCAACCAAAATACAGTTTTACATTAAAAAAAAGTACATTCGCCCGGTATGGCAGCACATACCTTTAGCCCCACCACTTGGGAGGCAGGGGCAGGCAGATCTCCATGACTTTGAGGCCAGCCTGGTCTACATAGCAAATTCCAGGTCAGCTGCAGCTACAGGGAGACCCTGTCTCAAAAAGACCAAAAAAAAAGAGTGAGAGCTGGAGAGATGGCTCAACAATTAAAACCATTGGCTGTGCTTGTAGAGGGCCTGGGTTTGGTCCCCAGCACCCACATGGCTGTTAACAACCTTCTGTAACTACAGATCCAAGAGATCCAATTCCCTCTTCTGACCGCTGTGTGTACGTATTGGTGCCCTTACATACCTGCAGCAAAAACATTCAAACACAGAAAGTAAAGATAAATAATAAAAATAAAATGTATTATCAAGTTCATATCTTGCTAAGGATGACTCTAAGTAAAACAGTCAATTTAAAGCAAAGTGTTACGTGAACAGTAGTGTGCAGGTGCTGTTCAGGCCTGGTGAACGCAGCAGACTCTGCACTGTAGTGATGACTCAGCTGCTGAGGGCCCCTGCTGATGACTGCCTGATACAGAGTGGACTTTAGGATATGTCTTCCAGAACAGCCCAATGCTGGGGTTTCCTGCCTCGTGGTCCTTCGATGACTAGAATGGAACTTGTAAGGGCTGTTGGACACCAGCCGCCTCCTCCTGTGGGACGAAGCTCTGGTTTGAGCTCGCTGGTAAAAGGTTCCCTTCAATGACTAGAAAGCAATCTCTCTCTCTCTCTCTCTCTCTCTCTCTCTCTCTCTCTCTCTCTCTCCACACACACACTAATCCTTTTCCTCCTTCCTTCCTGAGGCTCTGAAGTAAAGAGGCTCAGTGCTTAGCTACTGACACACCAGAGTCAAGGCGGCCACAGGTTGGGAAGTAGTGGTGTCAAGGTCTCCTCACTCCTCTGAGCCAGCCCTCTCCATGCTGGCCTCCTGAGAACCACTGGTACATCTTCGGTTCAGTGGTCCACGTTACTCAAAGTGATTTTTAAAATTTTTCATTATTTTTATTTTATGTGTACGAGTGTATTGCATGCACGTTACTCAAAGTGATTTTTAAAAATTTTCATTATTTTTATTTTATGTGTACGAGTGTATTGCATGCACGTTACTCAAAGTGATTTTTAAAAATTTTCATTATTTTTATTTTATGTGTACGAGTGTATTGCATGCACGTTACTCAAAGTGATTTTTAAAAATTTTCATTATTTTTATTTTATGTGTACGAGTGTATTGCATGCATGTGAGTACACCTGTGTCGTGCAATGCCTCAGAGGTCAGAAGACGTCTTCGGATTCCCCTGGAACTGGAGTTAAGGACGTTCATAGCCGCCATGTGGGTGCAAGAGCAGTCAGTACTCTTAACTGCTGAGCCATCTCTCCAGCCCCTCAAAGTGATTTTTTAAAAGAAGGAATTACCATTAACTGAACACCTACCAGGTGCTCAGACCTTTACATTTAAACCTCACACCAACCTATAAAATTGTGTCCCCATTCTACAGTCACCCTAAAAATCAAGTAACTTGCCCAAATTCTCTGTGAGTGGCAGAGCCAGGAATGTGACTTAGAGCCGTGTGAGGCCAAAGCAAGGAGTGAGCGTGTTCTAGAAGGTTTGTGCCTCAACTCTCCCTGTGTGGACAGTATATGGCTGCCTCTTTGCAAGGACAGCTGACCCAAGTATGAGGGAGGCCGTAGCCTCTAGGACTGAATCCTTGTGATAGGAAGAGATCAGCTAGAATGTGGCAATAGTCATAAACATGGGTTTACATCATAGACTAGAGCACCATAAAAAAGTGGAAATGGGGGCTGGAGAGATGGCTCAGTGGTTAAGAACACTGGCTGTTCTTACAGAATTCCCAGATTCCCAGCACCCACATGGCAGCTACCAGCTGTCCATAACTCTAGTTCTAGGGATCCAATGGCCTCTTCTGTTCTCCATGGGCATTGCACAACATGGGTGCACATACACACATGCAGGCAATACATGCATACACATAAAATAAAAGTAAAATATTGTTTTTTTTTAAATGGCAATGGCCAGCCCAATCCTGTGTGCATAGGACTCTAGTACTGAGTATGAAGTACAATCCATTCCTCCTCAAGAAAAAAAATGAGAGGCGAGGGAGCAGGCGGGCTCTGGAGCAGCTGCCTCTGCGCAAGCAGTCAGGACAAGGCCCTGGTGCAGAACTCTGTGTTACAGAGGTAGAAGATTGCCGGGAGTTAAGGCCAGACTGAGCTACATAGCAGTAAGCTCCAAGCCAGCATGGGCTACAGAGTAAGGTCCTGCTTCAGAAATACATACACACATAAATTATGAGCATCACTGGCAGTCTAAAATAGATAAAACAAACCTTAGAATATAGATCACAAATTCCCCTCCAACTCATTTCCTGCAGTAGGAATGTGGTTTACTGAGCGGTCACCCTGTGCCAGGTCTGTGTTTACACTAAGGTAGCCTGTGTGGTGTGGCGAGGCTGTTGTTTTTCCTGTTTCAAGGATGCTCAAGACTTATCAGGAAAAATGGCTTGCCTAGAAGCACAGGAGTCTGTCTGGCTCCAACCTCTAGGGCTGCCCCTGCATGATAATTACTGTCTAGGACTCTCCTGAAGGACAGTGCCTTACAGCTGGGGGCCCTGCTGCCTGCTCCTCTTTGTCCCTTGGAAGTGCTAAGCATCTCACCTCTGTGTGAGGAACAGTGGCTATGTCTGTATTTTAAAGGCCTGGGCAGAAGGAAAGGCCAGGCCTCCTCAGGGCAATCACCCTGGACACGTCATACCCCTGGGTTCTGCATCCCCACCTTGCTCCTATGACTTGATAAAGTGGCACAAAAATAGGTTGTCAGGAGCTGTTCCGGAATGCACTTGGGCCCAGCGGGGTGAGTAGGCAGCCTCCATGCAGCTGTGAAAGCCTCATTGATTTTTCTGCTTAGTTAGGTGACCGAGAGCCTCTTCAGCAGAGCCTGGCAGCTCACCTGGGAGCCTGTTGAGCGGCAATATCCCTGCTTTTCTTTTAAAAAACAGGGTCTCAGGGCTGGAGAGATGGCTCAGCAGTTAAGAGCACTGACTGCTCTTGCAGAGGACCTGGATTTGATACCCAGCCCCACATGGTGGCTTTGAACTGTCCTTAACTCCAGTTCCAGGGGAATCTGACACCCCCTTCTGACCTCTACAGCATTGCATGACATGGGTGCACTCACATACATGCAGGCAATACACTCATACGCATAAAATAAAAATAATAAATAAAATATAAAAATAACAAAACGGGGTCTCACATAGCCCAGGCTGACCTTGAACTTGGTATGTAGTTAAGGATGGCCTTGAGTTTCTGATTCCCCTGCCTCCATCACCCCAGTGGTGGGATCACAGGTACACCAACGTACATGGTTTATGCAGTGCTGGGGGATTGAACCTGGGGCCTTTTGTGCATGCTAAGCAAGCATTCTACCATCTGAGCTACAACCCCACCCTGTCCCTGCTCTTATTAGAGGCAGTCGCTTGCCCAGGTCTCCACAGAAGACGCATGCCAAGATACCACCTGCGTTTCGTGATTTTGAAACCTAGCTCTTGTACATCTGACTATGTCGCTTTACCTAAAACTCACATCCTGTAAAATGGGGGTCACGTTCCCTATGCCAAAGGATAGTTGTGAGGATTAAATGAGACGATGCATTCAAAGGGTTTATTTCATATTAAGTGTTCAGTAAGTGCCAGGCATGGTGGTGCGAGTGTTTAATCCCAGCAAAGACAGGCAGATCTCTGAATTCCAGGTCAGCCTGGTTTACGTAGTGAGTTCCAGGCCAGCCAAGGCTACATAGTGAGACCCTGTATCCAAAAAGAAAAAAAAAATGGAGAGTAGGTAGGTTCTCTCCTGGCACTTTGAGACTCTGAAGGTCAAACTCAGAATTCAGGTCATCGGGCCTTAGAGCAAGAACCTTTAACCCACTGAACCATCTCACCAGCCATATTATTGCAATTCTCACAAAGGCTGGGCCCGTGAGGTTTGGTGTCCTAGTAGACTAAGAAGTGTCCTTCAACAATCAAAAATAATTTCAAGCCAAGTGTGATGATGCATGCCTATAAATCCCAGCACTTGGGAGTTAGTTTTGGATGGGGTGGGTGGTTCAAGAATATACTGAGATAGGTTGACAAAGACTAACTGTTAGAATTTGAGAAACCACGTGATAAAGTAGAAACAGAATCCGACCTTTAACAGATGCAGATACCTTTATTAGCTCTGAGGGACATACAACCTTCCCACGGGAATGGCGGTTGCGTGCTGGGGTCGAGGGAGGTCTGGATTTATACATGGGCCCAGAAAATCCCAGAAAGGGGATCATGCCTCCCCAGAATCCCAGAAGGTGGGTAGTGTCTTCTTGGTGTTAAAGTCCTTCCTGGGATCTGGGAAGGAGAGACGAGAAGTTCTAATAGGGGAACCAGGGATCTTCTGCAAGGTCGTAAGGAACCAGATGTCTTTTGCTAGGGGCCATGTGTTGTGATAGATGTAGCTCACTCCTGGAGTGGGGAGGCAGGGTGGGAAAATGGTCAGTTCATTCAGTCACTTGTCAGGCTGACGAGTTTATTAGAAGAGTTATTAACTTCATGGGTAGACAAACAAAGGGACAACATCATAGCAGGAGCTCCAAGGAGGGTTCAGGCCCCAGCACCACAGACAGACAGCATAGTGGGGTCTCTGAAGAGAATCAGAGCCCACATGACAGAGGGGGGGCCTCTTCTTACACCTTTTGAGGAGGGGGAGGTTCACAGCAAGCCTGAAGTCAGGCTCTCTGAGGATTCAGGGTTTGCCAGCCGGAGGCTGGGAAGCTGGTGGGGAGCCAGATAATGCTGGCGCCAATACCTTAACATCAATACCCTTTGATGGTATTGCACATCCCAGGTGGGAAATCCCGTCCGAGGTGTGCCGGCAGGAGCTTGCCAGCAGCATCCTGTGAGCTGTTCCAAAGCAGCTGCTAGAGTCTAACCCTACCTTCTTACATGGGAAGGTGGAGACAGGAATATCAGCCACTCAAGACCTTGTCTCAAAACAATGTGTAAATAAATAAGAGTAATTTCCAAACAGCTTAAGTCTGTGGTTAACCCTTCCTTCTACAGAGTGTTAGTGGGGAGCCCCCATTCCTAAGATCCCTTCTGGTCTCAGTCCCTGAAGTTGAGGCTGGTCTTCTAATTTCGCACTCCAATGCCACCTCCCCCAGCTCCTCTGAGAACTCCCTCCCCTTTATTATGTCAATTCACTGCCCGAGGACCTAAATCCTCCTCCCTGCTGTCTTCTACTCAAATCTCTAATCTGGATTCTGCATCACAGAAGCCCAAAGAACACTCGGAACAAAGACCCCACGGCCTCTGAGGGACCCGGGGAGGGAGGGAGGCAGAAAGGCCCTGGGATCAGGGGAGGCACTGCATTGTCTGGTCCCAGAGTTCCGGGGTGGAAAGCAGCTCAGGCCCGTCCCCCACAAAGGTTGGAAGACGGGGTTATGGGCCTGAGGACCTAGAGGAATCCGCAGAACTTCCAGGTTTGTTTTCCCACTTTCACCCCCACCTCTTTGAAGAACTGACGGGACACAGACTGATGTTCTCTGACTCCCACCCCCCTTCTCTGTCTCTCTCTCTCTCTCCTCTCTCTCTCTCTCTCTCTCTTTCCCACTTTCACCCCCACCTCTTTGAAGAACTGACCGGGACACAGACTGATGTTCTCTGACTCTCTCTCTGTCTCTCTCTCGTCTTTTAAGTCCACACGGTTAAGCATGCCCCTAACTGAGAATCTGGGGTCTTCTCTAACCAGAGACCACTTTATGGAATGGAGGTAGAAAACACAGGATTGCAGTCTGACCCCGGCAACCCCAACACCCAGTTCCAGTGAGCAAAGTCTAAAGCCAACCACCACTGTGGAATTTTAACTTTCACCCACTGACCTGAAAAGGTTTAAACACAAGAGAAATCATCCCCGCCAGCTCCAAAGAAGGCAGTTCCTAGCCTTCCCCAAACAACTCCCAACAGGGTCTGAAGTCTCAGGGCTGAGCAGCCTCCATAAGTGCTGCCACCGCTGGTGGTGGGTGTGTGGGGCCGCTGCCACAACCAACTTTCTTGGGGTCGGCAAGGGAGCCCTTCCAGTATGCAAGCTGTGGATCCAGGCGGGGAGCTGTGGCCCTAGTTTCCATGGAGATGCTGGCACAGCCTGGACCCGTCTGCACTTAGCAAGCATCCCGCCTTCGGAAAGGCGGAGGAAGGATTTGCGTGCTGAAGAGCAAGCTCGGTTAGGTCTGAACAGCCTGAGGGCTGAGGCATCTGGGGCTGGCGGCTGTGGCTGAGGTGGGCTCTGCCAGTCAGTCCTGCAGCTTTAATGGCTGGGTGTGGCCTCGGGTAGAGCTAGTCCACACTGCCCAGTTGCTACCTTCCCCTCACCCCACCCCATGTAAAGGCTGCTGCCAGAGGCCTGGCGCAGTGGAAAAACCCAGGAGTCAGAGACTGGCTGCAGAGCCACACCCCAAAGCCGAGGGAAAGCCCAGGCTTGTTGAGAAAGCTCAGGACTGAGCTGGAGAGTCTGGTCCCTTAGTCTTCACCACTGAAACTCTAAGGGGGCCCAGGAGCACTTCCCTGCCCTTCTCTGGGTCCCACTGAATGAATAACATCCTTTCTGAGGCTTCTGCCTCTCCTATGACTAAAACTGGGGTATGAACTCCCTTCAATTGCACTTGGAGGTGGCCTGCCACTGCACGCTTACTACCAAAGGCCAAACTTGGCCCTGCGCGCACACACACACACACACACACACACACACACACACACGGTTCATGCAGGCCTGATCACCTTTGCCCCTGGATATCTAGGGAGCAAAGGGCAGCAAACTACTTTCTTCCGGTCTTCCCTGGCTGTGGGGAGGAATGTCTGGGCAGAGTGGCATAGGCAAATGAGAGCCAGTAGAGTTTGAAATGCATGTGGCTCTTCCCAGCTGTGTGACCAGGCAGGTAAATATTCTGTGCTTGTGTGGTGTGCCAGGAAAATGATAAAATTTGTATTCTGCTTTTGGGCGTTCTCCAGGTTAGGGTGAAAATTCTTTGAGAGCAAGGATGGGCCACTGTCACTGTATCCCAGTTTGTAGTGTGCTTGCCTAGCATGCACAAACCCTGTATTCCACCCCCAGAACCATATAAACCAGGCTTGGTGATATACACCTGTAATCCCAGTACTCCAGGAAGATCAAAAGTTCAAGATTGGGGGCTGGAGAGATGGCTCAGTGGTTAAGAACATTGGCTGCTCTAGCAGAGGACCTGGGTTCGAGTCCCGCACCCACATAAACAGTTGTTAGGTGGCTAACAACTATCTATAACTCCAGTTCCAAGATAATCCGACTTCTTCTGACCTCCGTGGGCATTGCACACAACACAGGTGCACTTAGATACATTCAGGCAATACACTCATACACATAAAATAAAAATAATTTTTTTTTTTAAGTTCAAGGTCATTCTTGGCTACCCAGTGAGTTCAAGGCCAGCCTGGGGTACTGAGACCTCATCTCTATGCAAACTGAAAATAAATAAGAATAGACGGGAAGTCCTTCGTGAGCCACGTACAAATCAAGGACTCGGACTCGGGGAGACTCCTGTGGCTGCAGAAGGAGATTTTCTGTGGCCCACCACAGCCTGAGGTCTCTGCAGTAGGTACCAGAAGTTTCCCTTGGCCTCTCAGCAGAATCCCAAGACTCACAGTACAGCCAGAGTGCCTCTGACTGTTTTTAGGGCAGGAGACCTCTGACCAGGCTCAGGAACAGGGTAGTCTCAGTCCAGCCAGAACCTGCTTTCTGAGATGTGGCCCCAAGAGTGTTGTGTAAACAGTTTAGAGGAAGTGAAGGGCCCACAGGCTGCCAGCGGCCTAGCAGTCAGACCTTGTCCCTTCCCCTTCAGCTCCAGGAAATGACTGTATTCACCCTTATAACTGGGGCCAATCTGCCTGGAATTTCTCAACAAAGTACCCTTGTTTCTTTGAAGTAAGGCTTGGAATGTAATTTTCCATTTGTTAGGAAAGGTTTAAAACATCTGTGCAGGATTCAAAGCGCCATGGATTCCTGTTATCAGAAATCTTTCAAGGGTAGAGGTGCAGCTTATTAAGAGACCACTTGCCTAGCATCAAAAGGCCCTGGGTCCTGTCTCCCAGACACACACACACACACACACACACACACACACACACACACACACTAAATCCCTGTGAAATCATTTCTGTTAACAAAGTTAACACCCTACCTCCCCCAGTGGGAATCTTGGACCTTGTTTTGAAACTTCTGTCGGGGTAAGAGGATGACAGACCCGGACTCCTGTGTCTGTGCATAGGACACTCCCTTGGGTGTTTCCCTCAACCCCAAGGCCAGCCTTTTTCGATCTCAAAACGGTGGTCACAGTTTGGCTCTCACTGCCGAGCAGCTGTGAAAATGAAGGTGCTTTCCTGGTGTTCTAACTAGAAGGAGAGCCCTCAGTGTTTGCAGTGGACAGTGAGGAGGCTGTGGGGAGAATGGGACAGGGCTACCCAGGGGCCCATGACAAAGTAGTAGTAGTAGTGATTGCCATGTCCATCACTGTCCTCGCCAATCAGAGTACCAGAAGAGAAGATTGTCACAACAGCTCGCAGGGGCCATGACTAGAGAAAGGACATTTTTTGCTAGGGGCGCCCACCCTGAAGACTGGAGGAACCTTGGGACTCCTTCTGCAGGACTGATTTGGGGGCCTTCAGTTTGAAGTCACTTGCGCTAACAGTTCTTACCTGGGAACTGTCGGTGGGACAGGAAGCCCTGAGGAAAGTGGAGAGCAAAGGACACAGCTGCTCCTTCTCCCCAGCAGTGAGAAGTGGCTGGGCAGCAATGGCATCCCTGAGATGGAGTCTCTCAGGGATCAAGTCAGAATGACTGCCACAGATAAGGATGGAAAGTCCAAGCCCCAAAAGGAAACAGAGGCACCATGGAGGGCTGGCCTAGGCAAGCAGAGAGCAGAGGAGAGGGGGGAGGAAGGTGATAGGATCCCAGGAGGTGCTGCCATAAAGGCCAAACAGCCAGGGAGGGGAGGAGTCTTCTGGTTTCACACCCACCTTCAGAGGGATGGATGGATTGGGGACTAGGGGAGAGGGCTGCGACACAAAGCAATTTGTCAGGGCAGGTGCCACTCTCTTCCTGGAGAGAGGAACCTCTACTTTGGCACGTACACAGCACTCCCTGGTGTGTTAAGGACAGAGACGGATGAGGTCGCCTGCATCTTGGGCCCTGCAACTCAGGAAAGCCATCAGCTTTGCAACTATGGACAAGGTGAAAAGAGGCGGGCTGGCAGGGAGTGTTCAGAGGGCTGTGGGGCCGGCGGAGGGTTGTGTCAGGAAGGCCTATGCTCTGGACAGATGTGGTTGCAGCTGTAAATGCCCTGCATGTGTCCTATACATGTGCACTGCACAGGATCACCAAACAAGGTACCCTTCTTCCCACAGCCTATCAACCATCCTGCTTTCGAGCCCTATCTCTCCCATTCTCCAGAAACTCCAGTGACCTACTGACCACCAAAAAAACCAAACAGAAACACACACCTAAATGCCTCAGCCTGGCACTGAAGGCTAAAACGCTGTGTAGCTTGTGGTCTCCGTATTGCTTCATCACATAATCTTGCTTTCTCAACATCCAATCCACCAGCTGAAATCTTTTCGTTTTAGCCTTGATGCTGCCTCTTCCTGGAAGGTTTCTCTGCCAAGATCTCTCTCTCTCTCTCTCTCTCTCTCTCTCTCTCTCTCTCTCTCCCTCTCTCTCTCTCTCCCCCCGCCCCCCGAATGCTAATACATTAACTCCTTTGTGGCAAGGTGACACTATTTTACATTCGTTTTCTTTGGTTCTGCTTTTTTTGTTTTCTTTATGAAACAGGGTCTCAAGCAGCCCAGCCTAGCTTGGACTCACTATGTAGCCAAGGTTGGCCCTGAACTTCTTATCCTGTTGCTTCCACCTCTCAAGTGCTGGGATTACAGGTGTATGATTCGCCAAGCCCAGCTTCTAGTCTGTCTTGCATTTGAGCTCTTGAACAGATTGCTGTCAGTCCCTCCACTTTGGTCTTTGAAACCCCCCTCCCCCACTGACATGAGTTTATGTTGTGCAGGCTGGCCTCGAACTCCTGAACTCAAGTGGTCTTGCTATTCTTCACTTCCTGAGTAGCTAGAACTGGGGGCGTGTGCCACCACACCTGGAGGCCTTGCTCCTTTTTGTATCTCCTAACATAGTCTCTTTGTACAGCAGGCACATAATTCAAAATAAACTTTATTAAACCAATAAATGTATGTGCCAGGGCTATGGAGATGAATGAGAAAGTTTCTTTCCACTAATTCAGTTTAGTGAGCCAGAGATGCCCAGCCATAAGAATTGACTTTATGTGGAGTTCAAGGAACAGCATCAGAGCTCTTGAGTACTTGGGCTGAGGGGGGCAGATCTGAGGGCAAGAGAGAGGGCATCAGGTTGAAGGAACTCCTGAGTTGAAGGCTGGAGGTGAGATGGTGATGATACAGTTGAAGGATGTGGGGAGTAGGCTTGAAACAAATACAGGAAGCACCAAGAAAAATGATAGAGCGAGAGAGGGGTGGAGGTGCTGGACCTTGGGGGCCTGATGTGCCTGCCCAAGGATTTGGATTTATTCTGTAGGCGATGAGGAGCCATTGGGGATTGGTGTAACAAATACTGAGTGGAAGGACCGAGCATTGTGTTTTGAGTGGGCACCATCCTCTAACCACGGTTATTTTAGGAAAAAAATTTTTTTACAGTAAAGGCCAGGACTGTGCCTAGGTCAAACCACATCCGTGTAGAACTTTTCCCTTTAAATACCCTTGAACACTTGGCAAGGTTGAGAATGCAGTCTGCCCTGTGACAGTGTTTCCTGACCTGTTTCGGGTCTACTGGCTGCTTAGCACAGAAACTCTGATGTTTGGACTCTGGGGCGGCAGAACCGACCACAGGATGTACAGATTCCCTGTGAGGTCTTGGCTCCTGTGTCTGTGCAGGCTGAGACGTCCCACCATCTGCCATCTTCAAGCTGGAGACTCAGGAGAGGCATGGAATCTGAGAAGCAGGAACATCCATGGTGCAAGTCCCAGCGTGAGGGCAGGAGACACAAGGTCACAGCTGAACAGGGACACCTGTTGCTGCTTTGGTGTCGGAGCCGCTTGAGCCCCCAGGAGAATTTCTTGTCCTGTGCAGGGTTTTGTAAGCATAGCATCCTGTAGAGGGAAAAACCTAGGCTTTGGGCCAGTCGGAGCTGAGCTGGGCTAAGGTCCCCACTGAAATCACTCAGAAATTAAGACTGTGCACTTTCTAAGCAGCACTCTCTCTGAGTCCTGGTTTCCTTATCTGGGAAATGAGAATGATCTTATCTACCCCAAAGAGAGTGAAGACAGCACAGGGGTGCTTAGCTTCCTACCTGGCGTTAGCCTCTGCAAGTGGCTTTTGTTTTACCCACTTTCTAGTTAGACAGTGACTGATGTATACAGAAGAGGGAGGCTGTGCTTGGAGTGGTTATTGTCTGGTGTCTTGACTTCAGGGATTAGAACCTGCCTGAGGCGTCTTTCCAAGTCTTTCTAGAGCTGTCCAACCTCCAGGTGAAGTCTTACCTGCCTCTCAGCCCTGTTCCACTCTGGTTTTCTGCCAGCCTACTCCCTGCAGCTGGGGGCATATTTTACAGGCTGGCAAGGCCCAAAGTTGAATAAGGTCATTGTTGCCAGGCTGAGGAACCTGAGGCACTATGAAAGCTGGCCTGCCCCTAGTTACCCTGGAGAACCTGTGCCCCACCTCAACAATAAAGGGAAAATTGCTGGGACATATGCTTTGCTTTCCCCTTTAAAACCAAGAAGCCCACAACTGTGGATCTTTCTGGGGGATGGCTCTGAGCTGCTGGTGACTGCACAGAGAGACAGAAAGCCTGTCCATGTCCTAGAGAGGCTCAGAGCCTCAGGGGAGCAGAGCCCCACCCCCGTCAACCACAAGGGGCTCTTTGAAGGATGTACAGACCAAAGTATGTGGGGCGGTGAGCAAACAAGAGGAAGTTTCCTACTCTCTGGGTGTATGGATAGGTGTAAGGGAAAAAAGATTTCCGATCTCTCAGATCATGTCTGTGACCAGATGCGTGTGTATACATGTGCTTTCCGCATAAAGCAATTCTCCAGCAAAGGACCATGGGCTGGGTGTCCTGTAACAAGTAGTAGATTGTGACCCGAGCTCCTGAACAGCCCCGGTAAACTGAGGTTTCAACCTCCACTTCCGGTTTGGTAATTTGCTTGGATGGCTCACAGTAAGCCATAGAAACACCCTTACTGCTTTCTTTAAAAGTGAAACTTTATTTCTCTTGTTCTGAATTTAAATTTTTTATTTTGTGCTGTGCTGAGGATGGAACCCAGGGCCTTGCGCATGCCTGCTAAGTGCCCTGCCACTAGCCATACTCCTAGCCTATTTGGTTTATCAATAGACATATAATAGGTAGATGAGCATCAGATTGGAGAAGCCCCCCTCAAGGTAGGGCATGTGGAACTTCTCTCCCCCTGCAGGAGCTCATAAGCCAGGCACCTCCAGCTTTCAACCAGCATCTCCAGGGTTCAACACCCGGGAAGCTCTTCAAATGTTGTTCAAGAGTTTTTGTTTTGTTTTGTTTTTTGTAGACCATAATCCACAATGAACACCTCCCTTCCAGGAGGTTTGTGGGTAGGGCTGAAAGTTACAGTTCGCTTTGTCTTTCCTATCATTGAAGGATTTCAAGGGTTTACTGAGTATATTCCAGATTCTGTTATAGTGGTGGGTACCAAATGATGAAGGCGGTTTAAAGGAGATGGAGGGGAAAGCAAAGGAACTACCAATGGTAAAAGCCTTGAGTTAGAAAGTCAGAGGTGATGGTGGAGGGGTCACGACAGGATGAGATGGCAGGGCTGCAAAGACCCAAGATATGACACCTGCTTGGTGGGGCTTACAGAGTGCAAACGTGGATGGATGTAATTGAAAACTGGGCCTGATTCATCCTGCAAGGATGAGATGGCAGGGCTGCAAAGACCCACAACTCTGATATTTCTTGGATATGACACCTGCTTGGTGGGGCTTACAAAGTGCAAACGTGGATGGATGTAATTGAAAACTGGGCCTGATTCATCCTGCAAGACCTCAGCGCCAGGGCGCCTGAGACGCAGGGGGAAAAGAGCACCGAGAGGTTAAGATTGGACAGACGTGGTGCTGGGCAGAACATTTATTTCCTTCCTTCCTTCCTTCCATCCTTCCTTCCTCCCTCCTTCCCCCATTTCCTTCCTTCCTCCCTCCTTCCCCCCAGGGCGCCTGAGCCGCAGGGGGAAAAGAGCACGAGAGGTTAAGACTGGACAGACAGACGTGGTGCTGAGCAGAACATTTCCTTCCTTCCTTCCTTCCTTCCTTCCATCCTTCCTCCCTACTTCCCCCATTTCCTTCCTTCCTCCCTCCTTCCCCCATTTCCTTCCTTCCTCCCTCCCCCATTCCCTTCCTTTCTCCTTCCCTCATTTCCTTCCTTCCTTTCTCCTTCCCTCATTTCCTTCCTTCCTT
>NW_008336950.1:148666-165969 GCF_000622305.1 Nannospalax galili
CTGAGGATCTATCACATGCCAATAGCCTGGGAAAGGAGATGAGGAAAGTGCCCAGGACGTCCCGGAGAGGAATCTGCAAGTGAACCTGGGCTGCCCGGGGCTCCGAGGCTGCAACCGCGTGGGTCTGGCCGTGCCCTTCCCGGGCCGGTCTGGGCGCACGTGGGGCGGCCTGCTGCGCTGCTCCTCGGCTGCGCGCGCCGCCTGCGCCTCTCGGTGCCCCGCCCGGCTGGACTCCCGCCCCTAGCCCGACCCACACGTGGGTTTCCGCACGTCCGCCCGGCTCCCACCCTGACGTCAGCCCGAGGTTCCATTTAAGGCCCCTCCCGCTTCGGGCTCGGTGTGCTGGAGCCGCTGTCGCTGAGTCCGGACCCCGCTGCCCTCTGCCGCGCGCCCCGACGCCGCCCATCGTCCACTCCCGGTACGGCCAGGCGCGGTGTGCGAACACGGATGGGGAGGTCCGCGGCCCGCACAGGGGTCCCTGTCCGGGGTGCAGGCGCAGAGCCCCCAGGCCTGGGCGGTGTAGGGCACGCGTGGCCTCGCCGCGTGCGCTCGGCGCCGCGTCCACTTCCTCTAGCCGTGCTGGGGTTCCGGGCGGAGGGGCTCCACCCAACCTGGGTCGGGAAGTCGGGTGTCTAGGGAAGGACCCGGGGATGACTGGCTGCAGGCGGGGGTGGGGAGGGGACAGCCGTGCAGAACGAGGTCCGGGGCGGATTCTCCCTGCGGTTTGTAGTTTCCCACGGGTGGACCCCGCGGTGGTGCTTCCTGCAGATTACTGGGCGCGCTTGCCCTAAGTGCAGTTTGCTAAGATTCTCGGGTATTAGGGGTTGTGCTAATAAGCTCGGTGAGTGCAAAGACGAAGCGGGCAAAGTCGCAGCCCTCGGGCACACCAGGCGCTAGGTCCCGGTGAGTGGGTGCCCCGACCTTGAAGCCGGGAAGAGGTTTTGGTGGGGCTGGTTTTCTGCAGGGAGAACTCTCTTCCCTCGGGCAGCCGTACAGAACTGTGTAGAAATAGCGATGCGTAAGGAGACCCAGTTCCAGCTTGGTGACCCCGGGCTTCCTGCCCAGAGGTCCTTGCCGGGTATTTTTGCATTTTGGACCCATGTCAAAAACAGACATGGTGCTTTGGGGATGCAACTTGGGATGTGCCCAGCGAGTGCGGTGCGGGTTGATGGGCACGGTGGAAGTCTCCTGGGGGTGCCACCGGTGTCCGGTAACTTTGAGGCACCACGCCTCAGGCCCTCTGGCTGAACTGATGAAATTTCCTTATGCCCGACCTCCGTCTTTGCAACAGGGACTGGGTTGCAGCCGCACCAGTCCCCTCCCTCGAGATTGGTTAAAATGCCTCGGTTCCTGTTACTGGATTTTAAAATCTGACTCTGGCCACTGGCCAGGCCATGGAGGCTTGCCAGCCCGGCCCCACGTTGCTCCCTTGTGCTTCCAGGCACTAGAAAGGAGGACTGACCCCCCCTCCTCCAGACTGACCCCTCCGACTGCCCCTGCGCTCCAGCGGGCGGTGTAAGCCATCCACCGTGTGCCTTCCAGTTTCTCAATGGCCAGTGGCCACTAGACTTTAACACCCCCCTCCCCACCCCGCCTTGCTTTGGAATGCGCATGCGCACCGACTTCCTGAGCCAGCTTCCGGATCTGGAGGTGGGGGGTGGGAGAGTAAGTGGAGTAAGCGTGAGCATGCGCACGTCTGAGCACGTTGCTTTGGGGTCCACCTTGCATTCGTTAGTGGGTTGCTCTGCGCTTAGGTTGGTCCTTGCCTGAGGAGTTAGCACCGAAACTTACTATGGGATTCTGAACTCGGTGATATTGTCTGGGTAGACGCCATCGCTTTCTGGGGTTACTAAACGAGATGGGCGAACCCTCAGGAGGCTGCACTTACACGGAAACATCATTGTTACTTTTCCATTTCAAGGTGAGGGCCTTCACGCTAAGAACCAGACCAGACCCTGGCATTGCCTTGCCCCTTGGTTTTTCTTTTCTACCCTTTTAGTCAAAGCAGTCAAAACGAAATAAAATCAGCTTTTTTTAAGACTAGGTTTTGGTAAGTAAGCATAGAAAAGAATGCAATGACACCAACTGTCTCCCGCTTAGGTCCCTTTTGGTTCCAAGTCCAGGATGGCAAGCCTCAAGGATCAGCTGATTGTGAACCTTCTTAAGGAAGAACAGACCCCCCAGAACAAGATTACAGTGGTTGGGGTTGGTGCTGTTGGCATGGCCTGTGCCATCAGTATCTTGATGAAGGTAAGTCAGAATCACCGTTCCCTGAAGCCCAGTGTCCCCAAGTACATCGTTACACTGCATATAAAAAATAGCTTCCTGCCCTCATTCACAAACTGTATGTGAAACATTTTGAAACACCTTGACAAGCCGTAAGAGTCATTAAAATAAAAGAATCGAAGGTTATCAGTTGGAGGCCTGTTTCTTAAAGTCTCTGCACTGGCCGGATGTGGTGAATGGGAGTGCTTGGGAGGCAGAGACATGTGGATCTCTGAGTTTGAGGCCAGCCTGCTCTACATAGTGAGTTCCAGGTCAGCTGGGGCTACAGGGAGACCCTGTCTCCAAAAGACAGATAGACAGACATAAATAAATAGTAAAATTCTCTGCACAGCATCAACCTGCCCTACAATGAAAGAAAAGTTTTCCTTTAGTTTTCTTTTTTTTCCAGTCATAGGAATTGAACCTTGGGCCTCCTTGCTAAGCAATCACTTTACCACTGATCTAAAGGAATTTTTGAATTAAAATTATATGTACATATGCTAAACTTTACAGTCATACTGAATGGGGGCTGGAAAGATGGCCCAACAGTTAAGAGCACTTGATGCTCTTACAGAGGACCCAAGTTTTGTTCCCAGCATCCATGTGGCAGCAGACACCTGTTGTGGCACATGCATGCCCATACATACATAATACAATAAATAACCTTTAAAAAAAATTTGTTATACAAGGTCGTGAACAATGGGGTTTGGATAGAAAGCTTATGGTAACCCTTGCGTTATGATTTCTTAAAAAGATTTATTCGTGGGGCTGGAGAGAACACTGGTTGTTCTTGCAGAAGACCCAGGTTCGAATCCCAGGACCCACAAGGCAGCTAACAACTGTCCGTAACTCCAGTTCCAGGGGATCCTACAGCCTCTTCTGTCCTCCGCGGGCATTGCACAACACGGGTGCACTTACCTACATGCAGGAAATATATGTACAAGTATATGCAGTGAGTCCAGTGCCTTTGGAGGACAGAGAGGTCAGTGGACAACTTTTGAGGATCATTTCTCCTTTCACTCCGGGTTTTAGGAGTAGAACTAAGCTTATGTTGCACAGTAAGTGCATTTACCCCTGAGCCAAACACCTTGCTGGCTCCAATTTTCTTATCTATTATAGAGCTAAAGTCTAATTAGGCAACTAGTGAATCTTCCCCCCATTTTTGCTATATGCCTGGCATTCATTACACAGTGTAGGCAGGCTGATAGAACAGTCCCCATGCCTCCTGTGTACTGGAATTAGAGGCGTGTACTACCACACCTAGCTTTAAAAGTACTTTTTTGAAAGTACTAAAACCTAGTTTATATCAAAAATAATGGAGGAAATGCTTAAAAAAATTTAAAGACAAATTCTCACGTAGCTCAGAATGGTCTTGAACTCTTGATCTTGCTTTTACTGCCCAAGTACTAGGGTTATAGGCATGCACCACCTCCACACCTGGCCCTTCAAAGACAGCTTCATGTAACCATGCTTGCCTCAAACTCAAGGTGTAGCCAAGGATGATGTTGACTCCTGGTCCTCCTGCCTTGCCTTCCAAATGTGGGATTTCAGGCATGTGGCACATACCTAGAAATTCTATTTATTTTCCGTTTACTAGTTCTCACTGCAGCCCCAGCTGAGTGCTGGGAGCACAGGTGTCTGCCAACCACACCTGGCTCAGGTAGTGTTCAGTCCTAAAATATTTCAAGTTTTAGTTAACCTTTGTGATAACATGGACATATCATATCCTTTAAACTCACAGGTTCTACTGAAAGGGTGATTTCCACCAGTATTACACAATACACAGTATTGGTTCACATACAGAAAACAGTGAAGAAAAATTGCATGTTCTGCTGGAAACTCTCAAAGTAGCAGTTTCCTGTTTCACTAAATATTTTGTGTTCTAGGACTTGGCAGATGAGCTTGCGCTTGTTGATGTCATGGAGGACAAACTGAAGGGCGAGATGATGGATCTGCAGCATGGCAGCCTTTTCCTTAAAACACCAAAAATTGTCTCCGGCAAAGGTCGGTTTCAGCAAGCTTCTCCTGTGTTCTGTGCTACGCTTAAGCCCCTCATCAGACTTGAAATACTGACTCTGTACACAGGATCACAGAGGCTTGGGAATTTTGTGTCAGTGCTTAATGAGTATCTTTGTTGTTTTGAGATGGTCTTCCTGTAGCCCCAGTTGGCCTGGAACTCACTATGTAGACCAGGCTGGCCTCCACCTCACAGAGATCCGCCTGCCTCTGCTTCCTGAGTGCTGAGTCTAAAGGTGTGCACCACCACACCTGGCTGAGTGTCAGAGTTTTGATTTCTGTAAATGATTTTAAGTGTAACTCTAAGTTGTCCACATGTAGAATTAAAATGTAACTCTCTAAACGGTAGGTCCATATTTTAGCTACATTGGATTTGTTTCTTCCTTAATTTTTAGGAATCAGATCTTTGCTGTTATTTTATTTATTTATTTTTGAGACAGGGTAGCTCCAGCTGGTCTGGAACTTTTTCTTTTTTTTTTTTTTAAATATATTATTATTTTTATTTTATGTGTATGGGTACATTGTCTGCATGTATGTGAGTGCACCTGTGTCGTGCAATGCCATGGAGGTCAGAAGAGGGCTTCGGATTCCCCTGGAACTGGAGTTAAGGACGGTTTTTGTAGCCGCCATGTGGGTGCTGGGAATCGAATCCAGGTCCTCTGCAAGAGCAGTCAGTGCTTTTAACCGCTGAGCCATCTCTCCAGCCCCAGTCTGGAACTTTTTAACTGTGTGTGTGTGTGCGCGCACGCACATGTACATGCAGGTGCCCAGGAGGTGTTAGGTCTCCCTGGAGCTGGAGTTATAGGCAGTTGTGAGCTGCCTATGTGGGTGCTGTGAGCTGAACTCAGGTCCTGCAAAAGCTCTTAATCTCTGAGCCATCTCTCCATCCCCTCAACCACATTTCAAATGTGTGCGTGTTACCAGGATCAGGTGCAAGGCCCATCCAGTGTGAGGCGAGTGCTGTACCTGCTTGGTGAGACACCACAGCTTTGCTTCAAATGTTTGTATGCCCTCCTTTGACTACTAACACAGGGTTGAGAATGTTAACTTAGAAGCCTGTTCAGCAGATACCTCTCGGCTTGACCTTTTTACAGTTAGCTAGTACCAGGAGACCAGGTTGAAAGTCTTTGACCTCTTGCCTGATAGCTATCTGGGTCAGCTGCCCTGTGCCACAGAGGATCTTGAAGAGAGAAAATAGAGGGAAGAGGGAGGAAGAAAATCCTGCTGGTCTCTTGGCAACAATTAGGTAACTAAGTAAGAAAGTGTAGGAAGAAGGACCACTGGGTAGGAAGTAGTGATCACATGGACTGGATTCCTTCTGGTCGTTATCTAGTTACATATTCCCCACATTTATAAACCAAAGGAGCTGTCTGCGAGGCAGTACGGGATTTATCTGCCACGCACATACAGCCTGTGTAAAATTGTCTGCACAAGGAGCTGATGGAACAAAGTGTTGCTGACTAAATAAGCGTTTCCTTAAAAGGGCTTAATTTCTGGCCATTCTTTTTTTCTCTAGACTACAGTGTAACTGCCAATTCCAAGCTGGTCATCATCACAGCTGGGGCGCGGCAGCAGGAGGGGGAGAGTCGTCTCAATTTGGTCCAGCGTAATGTGAACATCTTCAAGTTCATCATCCCTAATGTTGTGAAGTACAGTCCAAACTGCAAATTGCTCGTCGTTTCAAATCCAGGTAAGCCTTTAAAATGGCATAAACACACAGCCTGTAGCAAACCTAATGATATGTGTTACATTGTGTGCACATAAAGTAGTTCATCTTAAAGTATTAGGTGCCTCTGAATGTAGTTGCAGCTTAAAATTAGTTGTGATCTGTATAGGGGTAGATTTATAAGTAATTTTTTTTCTTTTTTTTTTTGTCTTTTTGAGACAGGGCCTCCCTGTAGCCCCAGCTGGCCTGGAACTTGCTCTGTAGACCAGGCTGGCCTTAAACTCACAGAGATCCACCTGCCTCTACCTCCCAAGCACTGGGATTAAAGGTGTGCGCCACCACACCTGGCTGTAAGTAATTTTTTTATTTGGTGTGCAGTTTATTTTCACAAAAAGAATACTTCTTGAATAAATGGGCTTGATATAGCACAGAGATTTAAAAATATTTACCAAAATACTGATTGTCATGAACAGTATCAGTCCCTGTAGAATCACGGGTCTCTAGCAGCCTTTGAGTCACCTGTCTCTAAATGTTTTCTTTATAGTGGATATCTTGACCTATGTGGCTTGGAAGATAAGTGGCTTTCCCAAAAACAGAGTTATTGGAAGTGGTTGCAATCTGGATTCAGCCCGGTTCCGTTACCTGATGGGAGAAAGGCTGGGTGTTCACCCACTGAGCTGTCACGGATGGGTCCTTGGGGAGCATGGAGACTCGAGTGGTAAGTATGTAACATAACTGAATTCTCTTCGTTTTACAGAATATAAAAAAAATCTCCAGGCATTTCATTATTGATTTAAATAAAGCCTAAATCAAATATGTGCCGATAATGGCTGAATAGTTTCCTGGCATCTCTCATTTGTATGATTATATGCTAAGAATTAAGATTTTTAGCCATATTGTATTGTCATATAATTTATGGCAAGGAAGATGAATTTTGTTTACTTCCATTGAAGTAAATAAATAACTGTGGACATGCTAACTGGGTTTTTTTGAGACAGGTCTCCCTATAGCCTAGGCTGTCCTGTAACTCATAACAATCCAACTTTAACCTCTTCTTAAGTATTGCAATTTCAGACATGAACCACTATGCCCAACTTACTCATTTGATGCTGAAGATTGAACCCAGGCCTCCTATACCATGTACAAATTGTACCACTACTGAGTTGTACCCCTAATGCCTGGACGCATTAAAACCATCATTCTCAGATAGTTTCAGTTACTTAGCTATTTAATTTTTATGTATTTTTGAGACAGGGTCTCCCTGTAGCCCCAGCTGGCCTGGAACTCACTATGTAGACCAGGCTGGCCTCAGTCTCACAGAGATCCACCTCCTAAATGCTGGGATCAAAGGCATGTGCTACCACGCCCAGCCCACAAATAATTTTTTTAAAGTGGGTCGCCACCCCTATCTGAGGGGATTGGATAGACAGCGGTGTGCTGTGCCTGAAGCAAGTGTGGCTGTACTGTTTCTTCCAGTGCCTGTGTGGAGTGGCGTGAACGTTGCTGGCATCACCCTGAAGAATCTGAACCCAGACCTGGGCACCGATGCAGATAAGGAACAGTGGAAGGATGTTCACAAACAGGTGGTTGACAGGTGAGATTTAACAATGAAGATTTAAAATGCATTTATCTGAAGGATGAAGATTTTAAAAATATTTTTATTATTTTTATTTTATGTGTATAAATGTATTGCTTGCATGCGAGTGCACCTGTGTCATGCAGTGCCCGAGGAGGTCAGACGAGGATGTCAGAGTCCCCTGGAACTGGAGTTAAGGATAGTTGTTAGCCGCCATGTGGGTGCTGGGATTTGAACCTGGGTCCTATGCAAGAGCAGTCAGTGCTCTTAACTGCTGAGCCACCGACAGTGGTCGGGAGTGTGAGATGATGCCAGCACTTTGAAAATAGTGGGGAAGTTCTTTTTTAACTGAAAATGGATCTGCCTCACAGCCCAGCAATTGCAGAGAATAGTTCCCACACAAACAGGTAAAAATACTTGCAATTATAGATAATCTTAACATTGCAGGATCTAGAAGTCTAGTGTCTAGAAGCTTTCTTTACTTTTCAACTGTTAAGTAAGCAAGTTGAGGCTGGAGAGATGACTCAGTAGTTGAGACTTGCTTTGCTGTTCTTGCAGAAGACCTAGGTTCAGTACTCAGCACCCAGTTCCCAGTTGGTACATAGTCAGGTAGCTCACAACCTCCTGTAACCCAATCCCAGGTCTCTTTTGGCCTCCAAGTTCCCATACACTCAGACACATAAATCAAAGTAAATCTTTTTTTAAAGTCTACCCTCAACAGCATATCATTAATTCACTCAGAAATAAGATCTTTTTACAGTGTAAGTTACTTTTTGTTGTTTTTAGACAGGGTCTCCTTTGAGCCCTGGCTTACCTAGAATTCAGAGATACACCTGCCTCTGTCTCCCAAGTGCCAGGATTAAAGTCATGTGCCACCATGCCTGGCCACACATCCAAGTTTTCTTTTTTTAAGATTTATTTAAAAGTTCCAGGCCAGCTCTAGTCCAGCCAGCCTGGAACTCACTATGTAGACCAAGCTGGCCTCAAACTCACAGACATCTGCCTGCCTTATTTATGTATCTGTGTGAGGGTATGTTCCCATGGAAGCCAGATGCGTCAGATCCCCCAGGAGCTGGAGCTGTAGGTAGTTGTGAGCCACCAAACATGGTTTCTGGGAATTGAACTTCGGTCCTCTGGAAGAGCCCTACACGCTCTTAACCACTGAGCCATCTCTCCAGCCTACATCTAAATTTCTTATTTTACTCATAAATAGTAAAAACACAACCAACTTGGCCTCGATTCATGAGTAGTTAGTATTTATTAGCAATTACTGTGATGGGAACTTTTCCACTTGGAGTTGTTAATTACTTCTAAACTCTGGCCATGTGTGGGCACCAGGTCTACCGATACTAGCTGTCAGATACCAACAGTGCTTCTTGGTTAGAATTGTTAGGGCACTGGAGAGACAGCTCAGTGGGTAGGAGCACTTGCTGCTCTTTCAAAGGACTGGGATTCACTGCCCAGCTCCCACATCTGATACCCCATGGGCACCTGCACACATGTGCTGGGCATATACACACACTCAGGTACATATGTACACATAAAATATATTCCCCCCTTGGTATTTTGAGCCCTGGCTGGCCTAGAACTCACTCTGTAGACCAGGCTCGTCCTCATCCTCACGCCTTTACCCTCCAGCAGGCTCACTTCAGGTAGTCTTGAATCAAGCATGCCGTGTGATCCATGCGTGCTGGTATGTGTGCACTGTGCTGCGGACCAGCTACATGACCAGTCCAGCATTTCACGTTTTTTCCCTCTGCCGTCACTCCCAGTGTGTTACATTTCTGAGAATCATCGATTTTATTGTAGGTGTAGCTTACTTGTGCTGACAGTTAATATGCCTTCTATCAATATACAAGAATCTCTCCGTCTGTTTAAGGGGTCAGACTTTTCCTTTGTTCACGCTGCTGTAGCTGTGAATGACTGTATTCGTTGTCTGTCATAGGCATAGGTCATTTTCGTGTAAGGGAAGTCTGTGGCGTTATTGTCAAACGTGTTCAGTAAAAGCTTTGTTTTTCCTTGTCTCCCTGCCCGTCCCTGTTCTTCAGTGCCTATGAGGTGATCAAATTGAAAGGTTATACTTCCTGGGCCATTGGACTGTCTGTGGCAGATCTGGCGGAGAGCATAATGAAGAATCTTAGGCGGGTGCACCCAATTTCCACCATGATTAAGGTAACGGGACTGGAGGGACTCGTTGTATTTCTGTGCTTTATTTACTGGCTCAATTCCTGATGTGAAATAAACTCACTTACACCTTTTCTGTTGGAGGCTTATGGGATTAGTTACTGTTCACTGGAACTGTCTAGCTTGCAGATACTTGACTACATGCCTCTCAAAAAGTTTTTCTGAGCTAGGTGTACGACTGTGAGGCTTTTACACCAGGAAAAATAAAAACCATGATTACATTTGTCACAGTGTTATAAAAATTGGACAGCATAATAATGAATTATGTATAATGGTAACAGTTTTAGGTGTTTTTTAATTTTGTTTTGTTTGAGACGAGGTCTCATGTGTTGCACCCACTGGCCTAGCCATGAGCTGTAGCTAAGGGTAAACTTGAACCAGCTCCCATGTGCTGGGATCACAGGTGTGTGCCACAATGCCTGGTGATTGCAATTTTAGTGACTTTCTATTAGTGCCTTTCTGTTAATTACTACATCATACCTGAACATCTAGAAAGGGATTTCTACTTGTTTTAAAAGGCTTCATAGCTGGGCGTGGTAGAAACAGGCAGGCTGATCTCTTGAGATTAAGGCCAGCCTGGTCTGCATAGTGAGTTCCAGGGACAGCTGGGGCTACAGGGAGACCTTGTCTCAAAGACCCCCGCCCCCTAAAAAAAGAAGATCCGAAACCTTGGGTGTAGACAAGGTCTCAGCTCTTGTTTGTCTCTGTGTTCAGGGTCTCTACGGAATAAAGGATGATGTCTTCCTCAGTGTGCCCTGTGTCCTGGGACAGAACGGGATCTCAGACGTGGTGAAGGTGACTCTGACCCCAGAAGAGGAGGCCCGCCTGAAGAAGAGCGCAGACACGCTCTGGGGAATCCAGAAGGAGCTGCAGTTTTAGTCTCCTGACGTCACAGCCTGCACTGTCCAGGCTGCAGCAGGCTTTCTGCTGGAGATTGTACATGTTTTCCTTTCCACCTGAGCTGTGATCAGTGCAGTTGTATGAAGAAGGTGTAGGAAAGCATGGAGTTCCTAAAGGTAGAAGCCCCACCACAGCTGTATCCTGATGCTAAATGGTACTTGTGTAGTTGTAAACTGGTTAGTGTGAAAAAGTTTTACCATCTGAGACACCACTGCCAATTTGTACAGGATCCACTTCCCTGTAAACCGGATGTCTTACTGTGTGCTATCTGACTTCACCAAACATGCCTAGTCAAGTTTTTTCCAATTAGTCACATCCTGGGATGCAGTGTATAAATCCATTACAGCATGTCTTATGCAGAATTGTCCTAAAGGATCTTATTTTGTGTATTATTTAATGTATCAATGTACACAGCAATAGAATGTAAAAAGTAAAATCTGCATATGGGTAATGCAATCAGCTACCAAGTGTCCTGCCAACTGAAACACCAAATAAACCTTGAACAGTGGCTGCTCTGTTAATTTATTAAGATGGGTTTGGCTTCAAAAACCTTTAATCCTAGCACTCAAATAGGGAGAGGCAGGCAGAGCTCTTGAGTTGGGGGCCAGCCTGGGTCTACTGTTACATAATGAGACCGTGTCTCAAAACAAAGAAATCCCAAAGTTAGGCTAGGGAGGTGGTTCAGTTGGTACATGGCTCACTTGGTACGGTGAGCTTGTACCATAGTGTGAGGGCCTGAATGTAATCCCTAGCATGTTGGACAAGAGTGCAAACTTGTCATCCCTGCCCTGGAGAGGTGCACAGGGCTGGGTCCATGGAGCTCACTGGCAAGTCAGAGTTGTGAACTGGGCTCATTGAGGAACACGGCTCAATAAAAGGTGGGGGCGGGACAAATGAAGGTACCCCAAAGTCCATCTTGGTCTACACGCATGTGATGTACACACATACACAAAAGTCACAAAACTTTTTTTTTTTTTTTCAGAGCTGAGGACCGAACCCAGGGCCTTGTGCTTGTTATGCAAGCGCTCTACCACTGAGCTAAATCCCCAACCTCTGCTGTTTTTTTTTTGAAACAGTCACGGATACCTGCCTGTCCCTGCATCTGACTCCTGAGTGCTGGGATTAAAGCACTTAGCTAGCTGCCCCCTACCCTTTTTTTTTAACTTGGAAATTCTAAGCTGTTTGGACAACTCTTGTTTTTTTTCAGGGTACTAGTTGAGCTGCTGTTTAATATGAATTTATGTTAGTGGTGTTGCTAGATTGTTACTAGTGCCTTTCCATTATAAATGATTTTTCTGTTGCTTTTTTTTTTTTTTTTGGTCTTTTTGAGACAGGGTCCCCCTGTAGCCCCAGCTGACCTGGAACTGTGTAGACCAGGCTGGCCTCAAACTCACAGAGATCCACCTGCCTCTGCCTCCCAAGTGCTGGGATTAAAGGCATGCACCACCACGCCCGGCTATAAATGATTTTAATAACTTAAGCCAAGGAGTTAAGAGATGACTAGTTGGCCAGGAATGATCGTATACATTTTTAATCCTAACATCCAGTGAGTTCAAGTACAGTCTGTTCTACACAGCAAGTTCCAGACCAGCCAGGGCTACTGCATAGTGAGAACCTGTCCCAAGAACTAATATTTTGGGGCTAGAGAGATGGATGGCTCAGTGGTTAAGAGCGCTGGCTGCAAAGGACCTAGGTTCAGTGCCCAGCACTCACATGGCAGCTAACAACCATCTGTAACTGCACTTCCAGGGGATCCAATGTCCAGTGTCTGACCTCCGCAGGCATTGCATAGCACAGGTTGGCATCTATAATGATAAATGTAAATGTAAAAAATTCAAAACTTTCCAATTGCCCATAAGCAGTGGTACTGGGTCACTAAAGAATGCATTTTTGGGATTCTTTGCCCCCTGGAAGCCAGTAACATGATGCTAGTTCTAAACCTGGGTGGGAATAGTGGCTTAGTGTAGGTGAAGGTACTTTCTGCCAAGATGGATGAACTGAGTTCAATCCCTGGAACCCACTTGGTAGAAAGAGAGAAGCAACTCCCCAAAGTTGGCCAGACACATACACAAAGGAAAGAAATGTAATAAAAAATTCTAAACCAAGTACCCCTGGTTTCTTCTGCTTTAGTTTTCTCCCAAGATATTTTGTAACCAACTCTTACCTAGGCCTGAAAGTTCCACTTAGGTTCAGTGTGATAACTTGCCATTGATGGAATCAAACTAAAGCCCCCCAGGTTAAAGTGGATTCAAACCAAATCCCCCAGACCAAAGAAAAATATTCTGGGAAACTGTACAAGGAAGGAAGAGGTAAAATTCTAACTGCTGAGAAAGAGCTGACCTTTTCATGCTCCGTACACAAGCCAGACATCACCTGAAACTTTCCCCCTCCCACTGCTGCCGGTTGCTGCCGGCCCCCTCCCACTGCTGCCGGTTGCTGCTGGCCCCCTCCCACTGCTGCCGGTTGTGGTTTGTGGTTTTTGCCTTTAAAAGTTGCCTGTAAGCTGAGAGGCAGGGGACCGTCTGCACCAATGATTAAATCCTCTTGGTTGTTGCGTCTCCTGGTTTGAGGACTGAGTTATTGGGGTGCGGCCTCCCATGGACGTTGGGTGCCCCAGCCTGGGGGGGGGTCCTACATTTGGGGGCTCATCTGGGATTCGGTTGCCCCAGACCTATTTCCTCAGATCAGCAGGAGGTAAGGACGTCTTGTAGTTTGTCTTGGTCTGTCTTAATGTCTGTCAGTCATTTCCTGTTTTGGGAACGTTCCGTCTGAACAATTGTGCCTGTACAGGACCTGTAAGTCTGTATTCTGGGAACCAGCGGGAAGTCTGTATTCTGGGAACCAGCAGGAGTGACAGACGTGCCCAGAGGCCCCTGGTTCCGACACTCTGGCCTTAGTGACCAGAGTGATCTGGAGTGGGGAGGACAGCGTAGCTTTCCTCACCCCAGGAGAAGGGAGATTGGCCTGGCTACTCCCCTCCCAATCTGTACTTTCAGTTTTGAGTCAAGAAACCGCAGCGAGGATTTTTGTTTTGTGTTTGTCTGTGTTTGTACTTGGGGATCCTGAAAGTGAAAATGGTGAGTGCAGTGTGTGTCTGAGTGTAAGAAGGACCGGTCCACATGAATGTGATTTAATGCGGTGTATGTATGTGCTTGATGGTGTGTTAATATCTTAAAAGGGGAAGGTCTGGTTTTGTATTTTTCTCTACACTCTCTATTTTAAACCTTCCCTTCCTCCTTCTCTTTCCTTTTATTCTTGGTCTAAGTCTTTGCGAGGGACCATTAAAGGCGAAAGAACAATTGAGGTTTTCTGGTTAGGGCCACTCCCTGATGTAAGCCAAAGGCTCTTAGCCCTCTTAGTGGACCCCGTTCCTCTCTCTCTCTCTCTGGCCACTGAAACAGCCCCGAGGGCACGGGTCAAGCAAATAAGAGCCATAGGGCGCTCGCCGCTAAAAGACTCCCGTGGAAGGATAAGGGGGTCCCAGACGTGAATCCCAGATAAATTCATGTCCCCCACAGAAGAAAAACTGGGCAACTATAGGTACTTGTCCTTAAGCACATTCACAGGTCACTATTGTTTTCTTACTCTCCCCCTCTCCTGTGACCTCCACTATGGGTCAATCGCTAACTACCCCTTTAAGCTTAACTCTGGAACACTGGAAGGAGGTCGTGAAACGGGCCCACAACGTATCATTGGAGGTCCATAAGAAGAAGTGGCAGAGTCTCTGTTCCTCTGCATGGCCCTCTTTTGAAAAAAGATGGCCAAGGGATGGGACTTTTGACCTTGCTACTATCTTGCAGGTTAAGGAATACATTTTCCACCCAGGACCACATGGACATCCGGACCAGGTGGCCTACATAGTCACCTGGGAAGACTTGGCCCGGAACCCCACATCTTGGGCACAGCCGTTCCTACCTCCTAGGGGAACTGAAGAGACTGACCAGGGGCCTCCTGTCCCTTCTGCTCCCCTGAGTCTTACTTCTTCCCTCCTGCCCCTTCAGTCTGCCTCTGAGAAGAAGTAAAAGCCAGTCCTCCCCGAGGACCAAGCTTCCCTAACCCTCCTTGATAAACCTGACAAATCCACTCCTCTAACAGACTCTGCTTAAGGAGGGATGGGGGGGCCCTCTGATGGAAACTGGACTGCCCAGGTTTTTCCCCTCTGAACTATAGGGGATCAGATCCAGTACTGGCCTTTTTCAGCCTCTGAGTTGTATAATTAAAAGACTCATAACCCCTCTTTTTCTCAGGATTCTCAGGCTCTAACTGCTTTAATAGAGTCTATTCTCACCCACCAACCCACTTGGGAGGAGTGTCAGCAACTCCTCCAGGCACTTCTAACCACAGAAGAAAGACAGCGAGTCATCCTGGAGGCCCGGAAAAATGTCCCCGGGCAGGATGGGAGACCCACTCTGCTCCCAAATGAAATAGACGAAGGAATTCCTCTGACCAGACCCAACTGGAACCACGAGACCCTGGCTGGTAGGGAGCATCTCCGTCTTTATCGCCAGACTCTTTTAGCGGGTCTCAAAGGGGCCGGAAGGTGCCCGACCAACTTGGCAAAGGTACAGGCTATAACCCAGGCTATAACCCAAGGAAAAAATGAAACCCCCACAGGGTTTCTAGAACGCTTGATAGAGGGATATTGGATGTACACCCCTTTTGACCCCACAGCCCAGGAGCGTCAGGCAGATCTTATTATGGCCTTTATAGGACAATCAGCTCCTGACATTCGTGGTAAGCTCCAATGGCTGGAGGGCCTTCAGGGGTACCCCTTACAGGATTTAATAAGACAAGCTGAAAAAAATCTATAATAAGCAAAAAACTTTAAAAGAAAGAGAGGATAGAATCAGAAAAGAGCAGGAAAAAATTAAGTTAAATTTTGGCCACAGTAGTTCAGGGAATAGGACCAGGACCAGGTAGGAACCTGGGAGACAAGAGAAGGCCCCGAGTGGATAAAGACCAGTGTGCCTATTGCAAGGAGAGAGGACATTGGGCTGGAGAATGTCCGAAGAAGCTGAACAGACTTCAAAAGAAAACAACCCCAGTCCTGACTAGGGAAGTCGAGGCCAGGAGCTCCCCTCTGAGCCCAGGGTAACCTTGAAGATAGGGGGGCAATTGACTACCTTCATGGTAGACACAGGAGCTCAGCACTCGGTCCTGACAGCAACTAAGGGACCTATGAGTTCCAAAACAGCCTGGGTTCAAGGGGCCACCAGAGGAAAAAAACATACAGATGGACCACAGAAAGAAAAGTGGACCTCAGCACAGGACGAGTCTCCCACTCGTTCTTATTGGTCCCCGACTGTCCATACCCTCTTCTTGGGAGAGATTTACTCTCTAAGCTGAGAGCCTACATCCACTTCACTAGAAAGGGAGCTACTGTAAAAGGAAAAGATGGAGCTCCACTACAGGTATTAACCTTGCGGCTGGAAGATAAACATCGGTTATATGAGGGACCAATAGCAGGAACTCTTGGTATATCTGATTGACTAAATAAAATCCCCTCAGCATGGGCCGAGACAGGAGGCCCAGGACTAACACACAACCAGCCTCCAATAGTGGTTATACTAAAACCATCTGCAACTCCAGTTTCAATCAAACAATACCCTATGAACAAAGAGGCCTGAGAGGGAATCAGGCCCCACATTCAGAGACTTTTACAAATGGGCATACTTCACCCTTGCCAATCCCCTTGAAACACCCTGCTGCTCCCTGTAAAAAAGCCAGGGACAGATGATTATCAACCAGTTCAAGACTTAAGAAAAGTCAATCAGAGGATAGAAGATATCCATCCCACTGTTTCTAATCCCTATAATCTCCTGAGTTCTGTACCTCCCAGTCACAGCTGGTATACTGTACTTGACCTGAAGGATGCGTTCTTCTGCCTAAGGCTGAGCCCGGTTAGCCAGCCCATCTTTGCTTTTGAATGGAAGGACCCTGAAGCTGGAATATCGGGACAACTAACCTGGACACAACTTCCCCAAGGATTCAAGAACTCCCCTACTCTAGCAGGAACCAGGCAGTAGCCTCTATCCCCCCACCAACCCCAGCCAGAGGACTCAGAGAGTTCTTGGGAAATGCAGGATTTTGTAGACTATGGATACCGGGTTTCGCTAAAATAGCAGCTCCTCTATATCCTTTAACAAAGAGTGGGACCCCTTTTGTCTGGAGTGAAGAACACCAGAAACCTTTTGACAAGATAAAAAGAGCGCTGCTGACGGCTCCAGCGTTAAGATTGCCAGATCTGACAAAACCTTTCATCCTATATATAGATAAAAATAATGAGATAACAAAAGGAGTTCTTACTCAGACTTTGGGACCCTGGAAAAGGCCAGTGGCTTATCTCTCAAAGAGACTGGACAATGTGGCCACAGGCTGGCCCCCATGCTTGAGAATAATGGCAGCAATAGCATCCCTGGTAAAAGATTCAGATAAACTCACTATGGGTCAGCCCCTGACTGTTATAACACCACATGCAGTGGAGTCTATCATTAGACAGCCTCCTGACAGATGGTTGTCAAATGCCAGAGTGACCCATTACCAGGCACTATTATTAAATCCAGAAAAGATCAAGTTTGGTAGCCCTGCCACCTTAAACCCTGCCACGCTGCTACCAACCCCCCAGAAAGACACTGAGATTCCCCATGATTGGCAGCAAATACTTGTGGAGACCCATGGGACCAGAGAGGACCTCAC
>NW_008336950.1:166587-180958 GCF_000622305.1 Nannospalax galili
ATCACCCTGGAAGCTCTTGTCTTTACCCTGTTCCTCCTGTCTTTCCTATGTTCTTGGTGGTCACACTTTCCCAACAAGCATCTCAATATCCAGGGCCATGAAGTACCCATGCCTCCATTAGGATTTATCTTTACAACTACTTACTCTTGGCCTACCAGGACTCAGGAAGCCTTTTTGCCAGTGTCCACAACCTTTACTTGAGTATGTTTGCATCTACTGATGTTCAGTTCAGGTCAGCTACCATGCATGTTGACATGGTTCTGAGGTTCATCAATCCTCACACTTCCAGTTGATGGAATCAAACTAAAGCCCCACAGGTTAAAGTGGATTCAAACCAAATCCCCCAGACCAAAGAAAAATATTCTGGGAAACTGTACAAGGAAGGAAGATGTAAAATTCTAACTGCTGAGAAAGAGCTGACCTTTTCATGCTCTGTACATAAGCTGGACATCACCCGAAACTTCCCCCCTCCCACTGCTGCCGGTTGCTGCCGGCCCCCTCCCACTGCTGCCGGTTGCTGCCGGCCCCCTCCCACTGCTGCCGGTTGCTGCCGGCCCCCTCCCACTGCTGCCGGTTGCTGCCGGCCCCCTCCCACTGCTGCCGGTTGCTGCCGGCCCCCTCCCACTGCTGCCGGTTGCTGCCGGCCCCCTCCCACTGCTGCCGGTTGCTGCCGGCCCCCTCCCACTGCTGCCGGTTGCTGCCGGCCCCCTCCCACTGCTGCCGGTTGCTGCCGGCCCCCTCCCACTGCTGCCGGTTGCTGCTGGCCCCCTCCCACTGCTGCCGGTTGTGGTTTGTGGTTTTTGCCTTTAAAAGTTGCCTGTAAGCTGAGCTCGGGGCTGCTGCTCTCTTTCTCTCTCTCTGAGTGAGGCAGGGGCCCGTCTGCGCAAACGGTTAAATCCTCTTGCTTGTTGCATCTCCTGGTCTGAGGACTGAGTTATTGGGGTGAGGCCTCCTGTGGACGTTGGGTACCCCAGCCTGGGGGTCCTACACCATCACTCCTGACTCCTAGGTCTTTCTGGAGAAGTAGTATAGAGGAAGATATTTGGGACATTTTTCCTTGAATTTAAAATTAGGCAAGCGAGGTGTGGTGGCGCATGCCTTTAGTCCTGGCACTTGGGAGGCTGAGGCAGGTGGATCTCTGTGAGTTCGAGGCCAGCCTGGTCTATTTAGTGAGTTCCTGGCCAGCTGGGGCTACAGGCAGACCCTGTCTCAAAAAGACCAAAAAGAATAAATAAATTAATTAACAAGGCTGTCCTGACAATCCTATTATAATTGAAATGCTATCCTATAGACTTCAAAAGAAACAGCCCTCTTAAGGTATAATTTACATATCATAAAGTTCACTTTTATTCACTTGTTTGTTTTTATGAAATGGTCTCATGTAGCGTAGTCTGGCCTGGAACTTACTATGTGACTGAGGATGACTTTGAATTCCTGATCCCCTGCTGCCACCTCACAAGTGTTGTGATTTCAGGCATGTGCTTTTAGGCATTTGGCTTAGTTCACTTTTATTTTGTTTTGTTTCGGTCTGAGACAGGGTCTCCCTGTAGCCCCCAACTGGCTTGGAACTCACTATGTAGACTAGGCTGACCTGGCTCTCACAGAGAACCGCCTGGCTCTGCCTCTTGACTGCTGGCATTAAAGGTGTGTGCTACCATGGACTGGCTTAGATCACTTAAAAAAAATTTTTTTTTGAAGCAGAGTTGGTGCTTAATTTATTTTAACATAGGTTTGAACATAAGGGTTAAGAAAAAGGAGCTCAGAAGCCTGGGAAGAGCATGTGTGTGACTTCAGAGAAGAATCACAGGAAAAAGACATCCTCAAATGTGTGTATGGGCTCCTCAGGGGAGAGTGACCTGGTGCACTTTTTTAAACGTGTGTGTGTATGTGTGTGTGTGTGTGTGTGTGTGTGTGTGTGTGTGTACCATGGTGCTTATGGAGGTCAGAGGATAACTTGCAGGAGGCAGTTCTCGCCTACCATGTGGGGCCTGGGGTTCAAACTCAGGCCATCAAGCTCTGCTGCAAGCATCATTACCCCTTGAGCCGGTCACCATAATTCACTCCTTTTTTTTTAGACAAGGTCTCCCTGTAGCCCTGGCCAGCCTAGAATTCACTATGTAGACCAGGCTAGCCTGGATCTCACAGAGGTCTGCTTGCCTCTCTCTACCTACCTCCCTTGAGTGCTGGAAATAGAAGCATATGCCACCACACCTGGCCCAGGTCCTCAGTCCTAAGTGATACCAGGACTGCAAATGAACAATGTGACCATTTCCATAGACTATTTTTAAAGACTGTATTTTTATCTTTTTAGTGGTGCTAGGACCTTAGCCATGCTAGGTGAGCTCTGTACCACTTCCCTATACTCCAGCCCCTCTCCCATAGAGTTCTCTAGACTTAGAGGAAATTTCCATCCTTTTAAAAGAAATGTGTTGGGGGCTAGGGAGCTGGCTCAGCAGTTAAGAGCACTGGTTGCTCTTGCAGAGGACCTGGGTTCAATTCCCAGCACCTACATATTGGTTAACAACTGTCCGTAACTCCAGTTCCAGGGAGATCTGATGCCCTCTTCTGACCTTAGCAGGCATTGCACAACATGGGTGCACTTACATACAAGCAGGCAATACACTCATACGCATAAAATAAAAATAAAATATTTAAAAAAAAAAGAAAAAGAAACGTGTTGCCGCTGGCTGTGGTGGCACAGGCCTTTAGTCCCAGCACTCAGGAGGCAGAGGCAGATCTCTGAGTTCAAGGCTGGCCTGGTTTAGATAGTGCATTCCAGGCCAGCTGGGGCTACAGGGAAAAAGACCAGTAATTAAATAAATAAATAAATAAATAAATAAATAAATAAATAAATAAATAAATAAAGCGTTGTGGCTGAAGAGACTGCTCAGTGGTTTGGAGCACTTACTGCTCTTGCAGAGGACACAGCACCCACATCAGGCAGCTCCAGGAGATTCAATGCCCTCTGGCTTCTGTGGCTCCTACACACACGGTGCACATAGACTTATGCAGTCTCACACATACATCTCTGTGGCTCCCACACACACGATGCACATAGAATCATGCAGCCTCACACACATAAATAAAAATAATAAAAAGAAATGTGTTTACATTTATTTTAATTTCATGTTACCTGGTAAGTCAGTAACAACATGACTGAAAGATGACGCCCAAGTGTTGCGTAGGACTGTCTGCAGACCAGCAAGCTATGTACAGACTCCTTCTTCTGAAGCTTGAGAGCACCCACTTGCCTAGGATCATCACAAACTTGTTGACTGTTAATGTTACTCAAGAAAGGAGGGCAGGGAATGTCAGTCACACCTCCCAACCAACCAGTCTTCCCTAGCTGTACTGGGGGGGGCATAAGGGTATATAAGCAGAGAAAGCCTTAGGGAGGGTCTTTTGCCATTTTGCATGGCTGTGGGGAAGTCCCAATCCATGCCTGGATGGAGAATTTCCAGTGTGTCCTTAGGGAGCACCCACACTCCTATAAGTAAACCTTCACCCACTGCTCTCTAAGTAAGGCCAATAAACATACTGGTTTCCCAGACTGCATGTTGGCAAAATTGTACCTCAGTTTGTCAAAGGGACCAAGGGTGGAGGTCGTTGGATGTCGTTTGTGCCTCCCAGAAAGAATTTTAGCTATTATTCTTATAGTTGGCAGGATATGACAAAACAGAATGAGTTTCAGAAGAGCAGTGGTGGTGTAACGGGTGAGGCCACCTGATCAGATAATGTCAGGGGTCTGTGGGTGGCAGTCCTCTGGTGGGTGCTATAGAGTTGTTGTGGGGTGCTTCACCAGAGAAGACCACTCAGACAAAGTTCTGCCAAATGAACGTTGTTACTGGCCAGGGCTACTACATAAGGGTGTCAGAACCCAAGTGTGTAGCCCCGACCCATCTCTAGGTGCTTAAAACTTAAGCTTTTATACAGAGAAACCATAACCAGGGGTGAAAAGTTGAAGTTCCCAAGCTTATGGGTGGAGAGCCCCTCAGTAATTTCTATTCTATTAAGTGACAATTACTATTTTGCAGAAGCAAGCCAAGCATAACCTACAGAAGCCATAATTCTGCAGTTAGCAGGTGCTCTCCAGAACACTCTGGCCTGTTCCCAAGACAACCAGCGTTCAGCTGATGTGTGTTCCCATACCCTGGGCCAACTGCCTGATAATTTCAGCCTAAACTTTAACATGGCGTAGCTATGGTCAAGAAGGTGCCCTGTTACATTCCCCGCTGATTCTATGGGCATGAGTCAAATATTGGACTCATCTAGGAGATTGTATTGTTCTCTTAGGACCATGATTTTTACTGTATTTACTCATTGTCTGACTGTCAGGGCCATGAGTAGGGGGACTAGAGGCCTAGCTAAGGCCACGAGCAGGGTAATGAGCCATGGAGACCAGGAAAATAAAGACTGATATTAGTTGTCAGCCTGATAATTTTAGATTGATTTGCATCAAAGCAGTAGGTCTTTCCTAAAGTGATATAAAGTCCTACCTGAGGGGCAAGGAGGCCCCTCCTTTTGGACCCTCTCTCAGACTGGTTAGAGGATATACATTTAGGCCTGTTTCAGGGATTTGGGGTCAGGGTAACTGTAACTGGGCCTATTTTCCAATAGTCACAGTTGCAAGGACTTTCCCATTTCCAGTTTTCCTGAAGAAGCCCAAGCACAATTGTAACGGTCAGGGAGTTCCTGTCTGTCTTACGTTTAAAGGGTTGGAGGTCCGAGCGACCGTCCATTTTCCAGTTCCTTTTGTAGTTTTAACTGAGTGTGATGAGTCCATGAGGAGATCCCTGCTACTTTCACTGTTGTAGGTGTAATAAGGATCGCAGGATACAGGCCCTTCCAGGATGGCTCCAGGGTCTGAGCTGAGACTCTCCTGACCCATGCCAAGTCACTGGTCTGGAAGTTATGGACTGGTTGCTGGAGACTAGCTCCTCAGAACGTCTGGTAGATGGCCCTCTGGGCCTGTTGCAGGGCCTATAATGACTTGAGAAGGGAGTGATTAGTAATCCTTCCTGGTATAGAGCATAGCTCTGAGTAGGGCAAAGGGAAAGAGGTTAGCCCAACTTTCACCTGTTATTATAACTGATTTGTTTAGGGTCTCCTTTAAAGTCCTGTTTATTTTTTTCTACTTGTCCTGAACTCTGAAGCCTATAGGCATAGTGTAACTTCCAATTGATATTTGATGCTTTTGTCAAATTTTGAGAGATTTTGGCCGTGAAGGCCAGGCCTTTGTCGGACCCCAAGGAGAGGGGCAATTCAAACCTAGGAATTAATTTTGGAGCAGTTTGTCACTTTGGAAGCTGTCTCAGTCCAGGTGGGATAAGTTTTTATCTACCTAGAAAATGTGTCTATGAAAACCAAAATATACTTGTACCTGAAGACAGTTGGTTTAGTATCAGTGAAGTCCAATTCTCATTGTTCCCTGGGGGGTGGTGCCATGGGTACGTATTCCCTTCGGCACTTTTTTTTTTAAGTTTACCTGGGCATAGGCAGGCTTTGGCAACGTAGTCTATCTGGGAGAACGTTATTCATGTTTTTTGTCTTTTGGTGTGTAGGCAGGCTTTGAGGCAGGCTTGGTTCTGGCAACGTGACCAGGTCCTGGAGGGGCCCCACTGGTTCTAGGGCCACCTCCCACACACCCAGATCCACTGTCCTTTTTCCTTGTGCCTTGAGGGAGTCTTTTGGAAGGAGCCCTCTCCCCTGATACAGTGCCCTGTGCACATGAGTGATGACAAAAGCATACCAACTGTTGGTATACACGGTGACGGTTTTGTCCTTTGTCCATTGGACTGCAGCCCCAGCATACCTGATGTCATTCTGGACGAAGCTGTTTCCAACCATGTACAGTACCTCATTTGCCTTTGGCAGTGGGACATCGGTCAAGTCCAGTCCGATAGATTGGATCAGGTCAGTCTCCTTGGAGAAGTCATGCAGGGGTTCATCTGGGTCCTCATCTGTCAGCGGGCTTTCTGGGTTGAGGGTCAAGGTCCTGTAAAACCTTAAATGGGGTTGATTTAGGAAGAGTGCCTGGTAATGAGTTCTCGGAGTGTCTGACATCCATGTCTCTGGAGTTGTGCTCAGGAGGGCTTTAACTGAGTGAGGAGTTGGTTAATGGAAGCTCTTACCCCAGGGCAACTTACCAGCTTTTTACAGGTTGGCCATCCAGCTGATACATGAGCTGGTGGTCTTTTAGGTAGGTAAGCCATTGGGAGAGAACAAGGCTCCTGGTTCAGTCTCAATCCATTCTTAGGGGTTGGTTCCCTTCAAGGCTGGCATATAGCGGTTTTGCTACTTCAGCAAATCCAAAAGTCCGTAGGCTCCAGGAACTCCCTTACTTGCCAGACCTGGGGGGTTATTCTCAGTCCATATACTAGGGAATAGTTGTTGCAGGTCCTATAAATACCTTGAAGGCTGGGTATCTTTGTTAACAGTTTGTTCTGGTGGCAGGAGATATTCTTCAGACCAGTGGCAAGTCACCAGAATCCTAGCTGGAGTCAGATCTGAGCCTAGAGAAAGACTTGGCCTTTGTTTCCCCAAAAGAGGTGGTGGCCCTTAATTTTCTAGTGTTTCTCTTTAGTTTCTTGTTGTTGTTGTCTCCAGCCTCCTCCTCTAGGTTTTCTGTTATTATCTTTTTGAAAGCTGCTATCATTGTCCTGGTTAACTTGGTAATTTTTAATAACTGTTGACCTACTTATGTCCTCAAACCCTTTTGGTTTCTGTAATCTTTTCTAATGTCTGGGGATGACTGGGTGACAAAGGACAAACATTATGGCTTGCCAGTTTTCTGGAGCATCAGGATAAGCCTAAGGTGCTCCAGGAGTCCAGCAGGTGATTCTTGAGGTTCCTGAATCATCTCAAGATTTGTGGGCCTCCTAGTAGTTGCCTTTATTCCCCCTAAAAAGACTTGGCAAAAGCTGTCCGGATCCCCCTTACCTTGCTCAGAATTGGGGTCTTAGGTCTCTCAGAGGAGAAAAGCCTTCCTGAGCAGGGCGTGCCCCGCCAAGGCAGGTGTGCAGCCTGGTTCCTCCCGCTGCGCTGAGTGACCTGCTCCTGCACCTGCCATGGCTCTTTAGCCTAAACCAGTCTGGCTCTTCCAGGGCTGTGACGAGGGTGACTAGGAGTTGCTGGCAATCATAAAGTTTTTTTTTAGGGAGAGGGGTGGGGGTTTGTGCCTTTCAATTATACAGATTACTAGTAGAAAAAGGAACATACTGGATATATTGTTGCCCAGGTCCCACTGGGTCTCGGTCCCATCCATGGTGCCTCCCTAGGGGAAGAAGGAGTGCTACCTAAGTGAGAGCCCCTCTACCTCTGCATAAGCCTAGCCCAGCCTAGGCATGAGCCTGTGCCTCCAGTCGATAGGCAGAGCCTACCGGCTCTTCTCCAGGTGGGGTCCTGGCCCACCAACAGAGCCATTCTGCCTGAGGGTCCCCAAGTGGAAGAGACCAGATCCCCTTAGGGTGCCCTGGGTCAGGGGAAAAACGCCTTCCTCTGGCCAGGCCAGACAGTGGGAAAAACGATCCCCTCTGCGGGGCCAAGCCCTCTGCTCTGCCCCTTTCTCCCTCCCTGACAAAAGATTAACACCTGTATGGCCGCTGCCCTACCGTGGAGGCTTAGTGGCCGCCGGGCTCCCTGCCCCTGCCACTCCTGTCCAGCAGAGAAGCACCCATTTGCGCCGCCTCAGCGGCCACTACCCGCTACTCCAGTGCGCTTGGCGCAAGCACTGGCCGGAGCAGGAGTCCCGGGACTGGACGTGGCCAGGGTCTTGCCGGCGGCCCCCATGCAGTCTGCCATGGGCGCCTAGACCTGCTGCACAAAGCCAGGTCCCACGTCCTGCTGCCGCCTCCCTTCCCAACCAGACCTCCGCCAACAGAGGCGCCCAACTGTCAGCCACAACCCAGAGGTGGATGGATCAAACCATCTCTAGCATACTTAAATGACAGACTGACAAACTGAAGCACACACTTCACTTCCGCCCCCCGAGATGGCAGATTGACGGAAACAGACAACAAAGGAGATCAGCACAAATATGGACAGCAACAAAGGACTCACATGATGGCCATCACAAACCATTCATTCTCCAGTTACAGAGGGCAGCCAGCACCATTGCTCAGCTCCCTGGACACTGGGGTCAAGGGGCTGCGACCGGCCTCCCCTCTAAGTGTCCTTCCGAGGGTGCCCAGACTCTGACTCACCTCCAGAGGCTTCCAGAACAGGCGACTTTCTTCAAAAATCTTTTAGGGTGGGGCTATCAAAACCCAGCTGAACAGCAGGGTAGCAGGGGGCGGAAATCTGGAGGCCTTGGACCGGCTCAAGAGATACCCCCTCTAGGAGTCTGCCCAGCCCTGCACTACTTCCCTGCTCCGGTCCCCCCAGGTCTGAGGTCTAATTCTCTGGGATCTTGGTGGAACCTCCAAATGTTGGGGTGCTTCACCAGAGGAGACTACTCACACAAAGTTTTGCTTAATGAAAGTCGTTGCTGGCCAGAGCTACTACACAAGGGTGTCGGGAACCCAGCCCAAGTGTGTAGCTCTGAGCCATTTCTAGGGTAAGCTTTTTTTTTTTTTAAATTTTATTATTTTTATTTTATGTGTATGAGTGTATTGCCTGCATGTAGGTAAGTGCATCCGCATCATGCAATGCCTGTGGAGATCAGAAGAGGCTGTCAGATCCCCTGGACCTGGAGTTACAGACAGTCGTTAGCTGCCATGTGGATGCTGGGATTCAAATGTGGGTCTTCTGCAAGAACAACCAGTGTTCTTCACCGCTGAGCCATCTCTCCAGCCCCTAGGGTAAGCTTTTATATAGAGAAACCAGGTGAAAAGTTTAAGTTCCCAAGCTTGATAGATGAATCAGATCAATTGGGAGAAAGCACCAGGACACAGATGAAAACTCCAGGGAGGCCAGGAGTGGTGGCACATGCCTTTAATCCTAGCACCTGGGAGCCAGAGGCAGGTGGATCTCTGTGAGTTCAAGGCCAGCCTGGTCTACATAGTAAGTTCCAGGACAGCTAGGGCTACAGGGAGACCCTGCCTCAAAAAGACCAAAAAAACCCCCCTCCCCCAAAAGCCCAAAAAACTCCAGGGAGGTAGAGTTTATTAGCAAAGAAAACTTCGCATGGGACAAGTCCCTCAGGGGCAGCCCGCGGGTCATGCGCTGGGGTCTTTATAGGGGGCCTCAGGGGATGTAGAAGGCAGGAATGTAGTAAAAAATAAGGCAGGGGGAAGTGGGAGAGAGGGAGCCCAGGGCTTATCAGAACAGCTTCTGTTAAAAGCCACCTCCTTCCTTCTGTCAGCCAGGATCTGGGTCAAGAGGTGTCTGTTTACCCTTTAAGATCATCAAAGGGAAAGCCTGCTGCCTTTGGCCAAAAGGTGCAGAAAAGCCTGCTTCTCTTGACCTCAAAGACCAGGGTGCTAATCTACTTGGTTCCTGCACTCTCAGGGGCTTGTGAACCTGTGGGGTCCTGCTGCATTGGGGTAGGGAGTTGCTGTGGGTCCAAACCCTAACATTCCAGCCTCTTGTATTAGAGGATAGGGGGTGCCCTTGTTGCCTTGCTACTTCCTGCTGGATAAGGTCGACATGGCGAGGGCTGGATTAGGGTCTGTCAGACAGTGGGGGTTCCCTCCTTGTGCATCTGAACAGGGCCCTTGATGGTTGATAGGTTCTCGTATACATGTGGAGGGAAGAAAAGTAACAACTGATTAAAATTAGTATGAATTAGTTTTTGGATTCAGTCCTGAAAATATCTGAAGAGGCAAGGAGCAATGATTAGCACCAAGGCTTTTTTTTTTTCTGCCAAGGCTGGAGTTGAGAGTGATGGACTCAGGATTTGTTTTCAGGCATTTTGATAGCTGTTGGGGTGGCTAGAATCAGTGTCAGTTACCTCTCAAAGGCTTCTAGGTAGGGAGAGAAAACGAATTTAGCCATCATTTAATTTTTTAGGCTAGAACAATAGTGGGTTGTCTCCCTCAGCTGTAGGCGGGCACTACAGTATTGGAGACTAAGATTTGAAGTCTTACATCTGAATAACATTTTCTTTTTAGGAACAAAATCATCAATGAGAGATAATTGTCTAAATAACATAAGAGCTTACATCTAATGTCTGGGTTGTATAATCCCTTGAACTCCTAAAGAAATATACTGATGACTTTAATTTTTGGTCATACTTTCCTTTTGGGTGTTTAAGGCCATACTATTGGCCCAAATAAACCAATAAATTAAAAAAATATTTTTATTCGTAAAGTCATATGAGGATTTAGTTCTCAGGGGTTACATGGGTTTGGGGGGATCCCCTGGCTCCTCAGGCTTTTCTTTTACCAGTTCCATCTATGTGAAGATAAGTCAAGAGGTCCTGCTTGACTGGGATTTTACTTGGAAGAATGGAGGAAATGTTTCCTCTGTGTTGACCCTCCTCTTTGCAGACACTGTTTCAAGACCATCTTCTGGGGTCTCCATGGCCTCCCTGAACAAGAGAACAGGTGACTCACCATAGTTACATTTCAAGAGATGCTCCCATAGCCCCTTGGAACTTGCTTGACCTTGGAGGGCAAGGAACAAAAAATTGTCCCTTTAAGTCCCTCTGACCAGATTAGTTTAGGCCTTAAAGTCTGGCTATTAAACATCCAACAAGGTTAGTTCCACCTGTCTGGTACATTAATTACCATGTGCTGTGTAGATATAGCTTGGGCAGCATCCTTAAATAAACCTTGACCAGACATCCTTAGACTAGTTGACTAAGCTACGACCTTAGAAATTTTAAGATTATCTATATATTATCTTTGTCTCATTTCAAATTTATAGGAACACAGTGGGTAGGTGCAGTGGGGAATGGCTGAGGTGGGGATCAGAGGGAAGAATAGAAACAGGGTCAGTAGAAAACTCATTCCTGGATTGGTGTTAAGGGAGGTGTCCTCAAGATTTTCAGTTTAAGAGGCCTGATACTGGTGGGCTGGTACCTGCTGTGTTTCTTGGCTGGTTTTAATTTGGAAAGATGAATCCAACCAGGTTGTCCCAAGAGCTTGGCTGCTGTTGGGGTAGACAGGATCACTAGGTGGGGACTGGTCCAATGCAGCTGGAGGGTTTCCTTCGCTCCTTTCTGTTGGGTGTGAACCTGCAGGTAGGTGTGATCTCCAAGTTGAAGTGGGTGGTCAATTTGGCCTTTAGAAGCCTGAGGAATAATTGGGTCAGCATGTTCCCTGAGTAGTTTCCTTAGAAGGGTGAAGGCATGTAAATAGTCGTGTAGAGGGGAGGGATGCTGGAGTAAAAGGTCATTGAAGAGAAAGGATCTCCCATATACGAGTTTGAAAGGACTGAGGAAGGAGGAAGCCCTTGGGATAGCTCTTAGTTTGGTGTAGGACAAGGGGCAGGAGAGTTTAGTAAGGTGGTCCTTAAGAAGGGAGTTAGCTCATTTCACTTCCCTGAGGACTGAGGGTGGTAGGGGATGTGTAACCTCCAGGTTATTCCCAGGGACTGAGAGACTGTCTGAGTTACTTTGGAGATAAAGCCCAGACCATTATCTGATTGGAGGGTGGGGGGAAGGCCAAAATGAGGAAGAATATTTTGAATTAAACAGTTAGCCACTACATCTGCTGTTTCACTTGTGGGGAAAGCTTCTACCCATCCCGAAAATGTATCTACTTAAACCAGGAGGTACTTAAGCTTCTTGTGAGTAGGCATGTGAGTGAAGTCTATCTACGAGTTGACTCCCGGGAGGGCCCCCCGGTGCTGGTGAGGTTTGAAAGATGGAGGAGGGTGGCTTCTGCCCTGCAGGGAAGTGATGGCACAGGTAGGGCCATTGCCTGGTGATCTCTGTGAGGAGTACAAAATGTTTGGGGGCAATAGATGAGGGGCTCCAGGAACTTGTAGAGCAGATGAGTACCTACATGAAAAAAGTTATGTAAATGGGTTAAGACAGAGGAGGCTTGTCCCTCGGGCAGGCAATACTTATCTGATAGAAGCAACCATCCTTCTGGCCCCTGGGTGGCCCCTTTGTCCAGGAGGTTTCTGTGTTGTTGGGCAGGGCAGGAGGGGGACATTCCTGTTGGTGCCAAGAAGTGTAAACCATCAGAGGGGCAGAGGGGCATACTAGCTTTCTTAGCTGTCTTGTTGCCAGGTTATCGCCTCTAGCTATGGGATTGGTGAGAAGCTGATGCCCCCTACAGTGGATCATAGCCACTTTAGTTGGGAGGTATGAGGCTTCCAGGAGTTTAAGACTCAAAGGGCCATTAGTTATGGTGGTTCCCTTGGTTTTTAGGAGACCCCTTTCCTTCCATACTGAGGCATGGTAATGGAGTATGTGGAAGGCATACTTAGAATTAGTAAAAATATTGACTGTCCCTTGACTAAAATTAGGGCCCTGGTGAGTGCCACAAGTTCAGCTTTTTGTGATGTGGTTCCAAGTGGCAGGGGTTCTGACACAATGACATCTGTAAGAGACATTATGGCATACCCTGCAGGACCCCATTGGAGTGAGAGTTGAGCTTCCATCCACAAACCAAGTCAGGGGTGGGTTTGGTAGGGGATCTGGAGAAATTAGGGGATCCTGTAAGGACAGTTCCTGAAGAGCTTCCAAGCATGAGTGAGTGGGTGAGTGGTTCACTGGAAGGGAGGTGGGAAGCTGGACTGAGAGGAGGGCAGGAAGCAAGTGTGGGCGAGGGGTTTTTAAAGAAATGTGACATGGAAGAGTTGTAGTTTAGAGGGAGCTAGATTGGCAAAAGATGTGTGAGTTAGTAAATCCTTAAGCCAATGGTGGGGAAGGACAGAGATGGGCTGACCCAAAGTGAACTTAAGTCCCTCCTGGGTCAGGAGGGCAGCGGCAGCCAGAGCACAGAGACAAGGTTGCCACCCCTGGGTGGTGGTACCAAGCTGTTTAGACAGATAAGCTATTGGGGCTAAAGTGGGACCCCTCATCTGTCCCCAAACCCCTAATGCCTGGCCCTTATTCTCAGTTGTATAGAGGAGGGATGGATATTCCAGGTTGGTGAGAGCTAGAGCTGGTGCCTTTAAGAGCACTTCCCAGATAGTGTGGAAGGCTGTTGTAATGGGCTCTAAGGGTGCAACGGGATCAGGGGAGTTCCCTTTGGAGGCTTCATAGAGCAGCTGTGCCAGGAGGGCAAAGTTAGGAATCCAGGTGCACAGGTACCCTGCAATACCTAGGAAAGAGAATTTCCTCCTTGGTTGTGGGGGGCTTTAAAGACCTTAGGTAATTTGTCCCATCCATAGTTAAAGGCAGGATGTAGGTGTGAGAAGGAACCCCAGGTACTTGACTCGAGGGAGAGAAGGGTGAGCCTTAGCTGAAGATACCTTATATCCCTTGTCCCCCAGAAAATTAAGGAGTTTGATTGTGCGAGCCTTGGAGACTGAGAGAGATGGAGAGCAAAGAAGTAGGTGATCTACATACTGTAGGACGGTGGAGGGGTTAGCATGGGGATCAAAGAAAGCTTAGCCATATGGTAGCTTGGACCATTTGCTGTTACGATGGCAGAAATTATCTAAATTTCTCAAAATATTGAAGTCTAATGTTCTGGTGTCTGGGCAAACAGAGTCATTATCTAACTCGTACTGAGGCCAGGCAGTGGTGAACAGGCACTCCAGGCTTTTTGGTCTGATTGTATCTGAAAATCCTAGTTGTTTCAAGGATTTAAGAAGACAAGAAAGAAGTGTGAGACCCTGAGACTTGGACTGAGTGGTTCCCATAGCAACAGATTATGTACAGAGTGAAGAGGAGTTAGAGAAGGAACCAAGCAGGTGGGTAGGAGGGACAAAGAGAATCCTCTCTCCAAAGGGAGTGGAGGCAGGATCACGAGTCCAGGCAGGAAAGCACAGCGTATGAGGAAGAGAGAGTTGGGGAGGGAGTAGGAGGAGAAAGGTTTGGCATAGATTGCCCAAAACGAGAATGAGGAGAACCAGGCACCAAGAAAAGCGTCCTTTTCTTTGGCACAGGTTCGAGTTATTATTCAAGTTATTTCCAATTCCCTGAAGGCAGCATCCTGCTATTAGATCATCAGGGAGGGGAAAGGTGAGGTCCTGTCCTGGACAGGAAGTAGTGCTTGTTCCTATCTCCAGAAACAGTGTCCCACATCCAGAGAAAGGAATTAGTTTTCCAACACATCGATGTGATTTCAAGACAAGCAAGACTAGCAGAAAACTTTGCAATGAGAGCATGGTGCAACCAGCCAGTAGATGGAGACAAAGTACAAGGAATGGGGTGGGAGAAAAGAGAAAAAAACACAGTGAACTAGAAGGAAGGGAAGCTTGTGGAATGAGTTGATCCCAAGGTTTTGTAGAAGCTGAGGGAAGATGAGCCCCAGAAGGGTGGTGGCAGGAGAGAGAGAGAGAGAGAGAGAGAGAGAGAGAGAGAGAGAGA
>NW_008336950.1:180968-181673 GCF_000622305.1 Nannospalax galili
GGTACTTAAAATTAATTTATATATTTTAGTCCCAGGAACCATGTTGTAGATTAAAGAGAGAATATTTTGGCCTGAAAACTATTTTGGTGTTAATTTAACATTTGTTTTTTAGTTTGCATGAGAGTTTACTTAAAAATTAATATGATACCAAGTAAATTAATTTTAAGAAACGTAAATTTATGTTGACTGTGTATACATATTTAATTATACACACTGTTGAGAATGTGGCTTATCATTCTTAAACCAAAATGCCTTTGAAGTAGACAAACAAAATGAATACACCTTAAAACACCTTGCAAGTAAACTAAAAACAAAAATGGTATTCAACAAGATTTTACCCAACCAGGTGGTTAGATGTCATTTTATATAGGTAATTAGTGGCCTAAAGAAAGAGTTAAGTTTGCCATATAGATTTGAGGTAGCATCTTTTCCCTTTTAAAGGCCAAATAACTGAAGTGTGTTAATAAAACCCTGTCAATCTAAGAACATAAATCAGAGAAGACAGGAAAGACAAAAGGAAACATTAACAGATTAGGTTAAGAATAAAGAAAGTCACCAGGCATGGTGGCACTCGCCATTAATCCCAACACTTGGGAGGCAGAGGCAGGCAGATCTCTGTGAGTTCAAGGCCAGCCTGGTCTACATATTGAGTTCCAGGACAACTGGGGCTACAGGGAGACCCTGTCTCAAAAAGACCAAAAAAAA
>NW_008336950.1:181700-188783 GCF_000622305.1 Nannospalax galili
TACTGAAAATAATCCCATTAGCAAGTTTCACTACAGACAGTAATACCCTCTGTTGAAATTAATTTACACTTTACCTGTTCTCAACTGCACATTTACACCTTAGCTGTTCTCAACTGCGCAGTGCCTTTACTCTCAGGCTGTTTTATTTTCTCCTTCTCTTTGTCACAGGGTCAGGGGGCCAGCCTGAACCTGGAAAAGTCTTGGAGAACGCATCTTGAGATAATAGGCTTGAGTCTGAAGTGGGAAGGCCAATCCCATCTCCAGAGTCAGCTTCTCAGTGAGGTCAAACAACACGTGACAATTTACCAATATAATTAATATTAAAAGGCATGTGTTTCTCTTTATAATTTAACTTAATGGTTTACATTGGATAGGAGAGCTTGTGAGTCCAGTGATTACTAGCAGGACTGAAAATACCTTTCTTTCTTATAACCTGTATATCTGTCTAGGCAACTGTTTTCATCTACTGGGTCCTTTATTGGGAACAGTGATTGACAAAAGACAGAACATTTGATTTTAAGAGGTCCTTACTATCTTCTTAAATGTTCCCTCTGACCCTTTTCCTAAAAGTTCCAAATTGTTGACCCATATTTTACTTTTTAAACTAAGGCAAGACTTAACTCATATGGTGAGTCCTTTTAAAGAAGGTTATCAGTCTGTCTGGAGTAGAAAAACCGTTTAATAATTATTGTGACCAAATAGAGAAAAACCAGTTTATAATTTATTGTTCGTAAACTTGGATTATGTACCCATAACCTGGAGAATAAGGAACACAGAAAACAATGGTACCTCAAAGAACTTGCAAAGAGACAATATCACAATACTCTTTCCCTTTAGTCTGTCCCTGACATTGTAACTAGAAAGTACTCAGGGAATGATGGGGCAGGAACACAAAGAAGCATAGAGCACCTGAGCATCAGAGAGGGAAATACTCTATTTCAGAGAAAAACAGGCTTAGAATCACAATGTAGAAAGGGGAGGAGTTAAGACTAGTAGAGGCCACCTCTTAAGCCCCTCACTCAAGTAGACTATTACTTTTTACCTCCCATTGTTGTAACTATGTGTTGGTAGCAGTTTTTCTCTTGTAAGGTTTGGCCCTGGAGTACAGTGAATTCCCACGTGCTTCACAGGTCTAGTCATCACAAAGTGTAAGCTCCCTTTGCACCTTGAAGGCATATGGCTAGAAAAACTTAAATTCCCTTTAGAAACTAACAAATATACTATGCAAAACAGTAAGAATTCAAATAATCACTTTTAGAAATTAGTAAATTTAAAACTCAAAGTGATCCCCTTTAGAAGCAGGTCCAAACAAGGTTAAAATTTAAACCCCCATTGTGGAGATCTGGCATTACTCCCTTAGTCCGAACTAGAAATGCATTACTTATTCTATGCCATCATCAAGAAACAAAAACAAAAATAAATTGCAAGAGAATTAAGACATATGATTAAATGTCTGACGTTTAGGGAACTCCTAGGCACCCCTGGTACCAGTCGATTAGACTTGATATAAAAGAAGAAAGTGCCCTCAGATATGTGCCCCAAATAGAAAAGCGAATCAAAGGACTCCTTGTCTCTCACCAACCATTGTAGTTGCAAAGTTCTCAAGATCTCTTCATTCCTAGATTCAGGCTAGGCTGGAAAAGAAACTCATGAGGGCAGCAGAAGGAACAGGTGCATGTCCAGCACATAAATCACTGGGTTGTTGCTCTGAAAGCCTATGTGTTTCCTGAGCAGTGCCTGTGACTTTCCATATAGATGGAAATTTAAAATGGTTAGGTCCAGTTAGAAAAGTAGGTGCCTGAGCACCGCTTGCTTGGTGCCCAACAGGCCCAAGATCAAAATTTCAAGCCCCTTCGCCTGAGAAAAAGTTTAGGAGAAAAAAATGGCTTTTAAAATCTTTTTCCATTTGTCCTTGGGGCAAGCCACCTGAAATTCTTTAAATGGTCCCCTGAAGCCACCCAGCCAGCTCAGCCTAAGCCTGAATGCCCCAAGGCAAGATATTAGGAAGTTCAATTGGTCACTTAAGAGATAAGTTATTAGAATGTCTGGGGTCCTATCTGGGTCAAAACAGGGAGAAAGAGTCCCCTAACTGGGTCTTAGTCACATCCGTAAGAGAATTTAAGAATGGGCCCTACAGGAAACTTTTACCATTTTATTAGAATCTTAAAGAAAGAATCCCCAGGGCAGGTAGGCTGGCAATCTTGGCAGCTGCCTTGAGGGGGTGAATAGTGGGAAGGAAAGAAAGCCATGGAGCCACAGGGGTTTAGCGCCTGTGTGGGAGGTCAGACACATGGCAGGCTGGTAGTCATATGGCAAGTAGAAACTTTAGAGAAAATTAAAGAAGTACAAGGTACTGGGAAAACTAAAGCATTAATGAAAGAATGTTTAAAAATGGATATAAAGAAGAAAATTTTCTCTGAAAGATTTAGAAAAGCAGGTAGACTTACAGAGACCTAAACATTTGTAGGTGAGTGTAGCAGCAGAAGTTACCAGAGGGGGAGAGAGGAGAAGGATCCAGAGCATTTTCATGTGCAGGGAATCCATAACTAGTTAGAGGGAGGAGGAAAGATAGCCTAAAGGATGGAGGCAAAGGAGACCTAAAACTGGATTGAACGTTATCAGAAGTCATCCCGAGCAAAGTGAGGAAGAAAGGCAGTGGACGGGGACAAGACAGGGAAACGGATGGAGGACCAGGGACCTTCCAAGCCCATGGCAACGGAGAGAGACAAAGAGGCGCAAGCAAAGCGAAAATGAAATGCTAGGGGCGAGGAAAAGGAGAGAAGGGGGAGGGAGCTGAGGGAGCGAGAGGAAAAGGAGAAGAACAGAGATAGAACGGAGACTCTGGTCCGTGGAGACAAAGCTCAACACCAAATAAGACAACCCCTGCGGAGGAAAGAAGCTGTTTAGGTCACTAGGACCCCCAGTCGCAATGGGCAGCTGGAAACCCTTTATAGGAGGCTGGAAGAGGCCTGTGTTCCTTTGGGAGAGCGAGTTCACGGACCAAGAGACTCCAGGATAACGGATTTGAGTGTGACGGAGGGGCAGGTCCGCTCCCCAGGTGGGCTCAGGCAGACACAGTAACCGTGCTGGACACTCAGTGGTCTCAGAGACCAGTGCTGCCCAGTGGCCTTGAGTCAGGTCCTGGAGTGACCGAATTCAATCAGAAAGATCAAAAGAAGATGTAGGAGAGCTGGAAAGAAGTGAAAGCTAGGCAGAGGGCACTCCCCAGTGAAAGGCAGTAAGAGAGAGGAGAGAGAGGGAGAGGGAGAGGGAGAGGGAGAGGGGGAGAGAGAGAGAGAGAGAGAGAGAGACCAAATCAGTGGTGTTTTCAGAGGCCAATAATGACAAGCAGGTCCAGTCGGAGGTTTAACATGCGATTTCCAAAAGGTCGGAGGTCCCTCAAGGTCAGAACCAGGTTTTGGCATCATATGATAGATGATGTGAATAGATGAATCAGGTCAGTCGGGAGAAAGCACCAAGACACAGATAAAAACTCCAGTGGGTTAGAGTTTTTTTGGGGGGTTTTTTGGTCCTTTTGAGACAGGGTCTTCCCTGTAGCCCCAGCTGTCCTGGAACTCACTGTGTGTCCTGGAACTCACTATGTAGACCAGGCTGGCCTTGAACTCACAGAGACCCACCTGCCTCTGCCTCCCAAGTGCTGGGACTATAGGTGTGCGCCACCACGCCCGGCTGGAATAGAGTTTACTAGCAAAGAAAACTTTACACAGGTCAAGTCCCTTGGGGCAGGGACATGTCAGCCCACAGGTCGTGCACTGGGGTCTTTATAGGGGGCCTCAGGGGATGTAGAAGGCAGGAACATAGTAAAAAAAATTAGGCATGGGAAAGAGGGAGAGCGGGAGCCCAGGGCTTATCAGAACAGCTTCTGTTAAAAGTCACCCCCTTCCATCCATCAGCCAGGATCTGGGTCAAGAGGTGTCTGTTTACCCTTTAAGATCATCAAAGGGAAAGCCTGCTGCCTTTGGCCAAAAGGTGCAGAAAAGTCTGCTTCTCTTGACTTCAAAGATCAGGCTGTTCAACTTGGTTCCTGCACTCTCACTCAGGGGCTTGTGAACCTGTGGGGCCCTGATGTATTGGGGGAGGGAATTGCTGTGGGTCCAAACCCTAACAAAGCTTACAGGTGGAGAGCCCCCTTAACAGTTTCTATTCTATTAAATAACAATTACTATTTTACAGAAGTAAAACAAGCATAACCTACAGAAGCCATAAATCTGCACTTAGCAGGTGTGCCCTGGAATACTCTGACCCAAGACAACCGGGGTCCAGCTGACATGTGTTCCCATACCCTGGGCCAACTGCCAGATAATTTCCGAGACTAGAGTCAGCCTAAACTTTAACACGGTGTAGCTATGGTCAAGGAGGTGCCCTATTACTGAGTGGCATGCCTGCTTGATCCATGGGATCTGCCACGGGAGTACAAAGATGCTTTGAGAAGGTAGAGAGCAGACTTCACAAGCCCAGGAGTAGTGTATCAGAGGCAAAAGTATCAGCAAGCAGCTGCAAGGCAGCCTGGCCACTCCTGTGGGTCATAAGAAATCTGTCCCAGGCCAAATCAGAAGCCTGCGGGGAGACTGGGGGTGTAAGAGAGGAACTGCAGCAAGAAAGGGATATGAGGCTGGCCTCTTCAGTATTGGCCTCTGACCTGGCCAGTAAATTGCATAAAAGAGAAAAAGATAGAGCTGCTAGCCTGCCGTGTTTTACAACTAGAGGGCTAGAAGGGAAAGAGGGCCGGCCCAGATTAGATCAATCATACGAGGCTCATCCTGGGGCCCCAAAACCCAGAACCCATGGGAGAAGGCAGATAGTGACGAGGAAGGGGGTGACCTAGAAATAACTAAAGATACCCTCAGGTTCCAGCCGCCAAGGACGGTTCGTAGCCGCCATGTGGAATCAAACCCAGGACCTCTGCAAGAGCAGTCAGTGCTCTTAACCACTGAGCCATCTCTCCAGCCCCTCACCAAAGATTTAAAGAAGAACTTGGGGCTGGAGAGATGGCTCGGTGGTTAAGAACACTGGTTGTTCTTGCAAAAGACCCAGGTTCAAATCCCAGCACCCATATGGCAGCTAACAACTGTCTGTAACTCCAGTTCCAGGGGATCCAATGGCCTCTTCTGTCCTCTGTGAGCATTACATGACACGGGTGCACTTACCTACATGCAGGCAAGACACTCATACACATAAAAATAATTAAAAAAAAAAGAACTTGATTCAGCAGGGACTTCAGGTTGGTATAGAGCTTTAGAGCTTTGCTGAGTCCCTTAGTAGGGCAGGATCTTCATGAAGTAGAAAAGGTTCTGACAGATCTAAGTGACTTAGAACAGCGTGTAAAATGTGTCTGTCAAAACAGTAGAGCAACCTAGAGGAGACAGGAAAAAGACAGAGGGAGAAGTCCATTTGGGTTACTTGAAGGTAAATGTGGCGAGGTTGTGTTGAGGCCAAGTTTATAGAAAAAATTGACAAAAAGCCAAATTCTGTGTAAGGAACTTCCGGAAGGGTTTATACCCGAGGATCAATTTCCAGAAGGCATCTAGGATAAAAAAAAAACAGTAGAGCAACCTAGAGGAGACAGGAAAAAGACAGAGGGAGAAGTCCATTTGGGTTACTTGAAGGTAAATGTGGCGAGGTTGTGTTGAGGCCAAGTTTATAGAAAAAATTGACAAAAAGCCAAATTCTGTGTAAGGAACTTCCGGAAGGGTTTATACCCGAGGATCAATTTCCAGAAGGCATCTAGGATAAAAAAAATACAGTACAGAAGATAAAAATTGTCCCCGGGTGGATAATGCTCCCCTCCAATTACACAGAGTACATCTCTCTCCAGTGAAAGGCTATGCTAGGGTAGATTCAGTTGCCTCCTCCCCACCCGATTGTACCCAACATGGATCTGTTGAGAAAACAATTGATACAAATGGCTAAAAAATCTTTCTGTGCTGTGTTAGGCCTTGTTTATGTTTGATTTAGTACATAGTGCTACCCTTGAGTGTTTTGCAGACGTGGAGCCCATTTGAGAGATATTAAGAACACCTGAAGAAACAAGGATGGAAAATAATTCCACAAGGGTACCAGAGCCAGGTACAACTGTTAAATGAAAATTCCAATACCAGGAGTGGGATGCTGCACTATGAGCTGTTGGTCCTCGAGGCCCCCAAAATGATAAAGGCTATTGTCACTAATGTTGGCCACACACCAGAAGTAGCCAGTAAGACCCTATTGCTGAAGATGCCGCATGATGCGAGTATAGGAGAGAGAGAGAGGAGGAATGCTGCTTATTGACTTGCTCCCTGGTCCCCTGCTCAGCCTGCAACACAGGCCCACCTGCCCAGGGGTGGTACCACCTACAGTAGGCTGGGCCCTCCCATATCACTCAACAATCAAGAAGATACCACACAGAGATATCCACAGGCCAGTCCAATGGAGGAAATTCCCCAACTGAGGTGCCCTCAACCCAGGTGTGTCAAATTGACACTCCTTTCTCAAGAAAGGAGGGGCAGAGAGAGTCACCATGCCTCGCAACCAATCAGTCAACTCTAGTTGCACAAGGGAGAGGGCCCAAGATTATAAAAACTGAGGAAGCCATAGAGAGGCTCTCTTGCCATTTTGCCTGGCCGTGGGGAAGTTCTGATCCATGCCTGGATGAAGACTTTGCAGTGTGGCTTCAAGGGAAGCACTCACACTCCTGTAAGGAAACCCTCACCCACTGCTCTGTAAGTAAGCCCAATAAACTGGTTTCCCAGACTGCAGTTTGGCAAAATTGTACCTTGGTTTGTCAGGGACCAAGGGAGGAGGGGGCTGGATTGTCATACATGTGTCCTAGAAGGAATTTTAGCCATATCAAGCAAAACAGATTAGTTAAATGAGTTGACTTTAATCTTGTCATGCATCCGGTTTGTCGGGGACCAAGGGAGGAGGGGGCTGGATTGTCATACATGTGTCCTAGAGGAATTTTAGCCACATCAAGCAAAACAGATTAGTTAAATGAGTTGACTTTAATCTTGTCATGCATCATTGCTTTCTGGAATTTTAAGTGTTCTGGGTTCACATTGTGCCTTCCTGCCCTGAACGAGGACT
>NW_008336950.1:189926-195951 GCF_000622305.1 Nannospalax galili
CTGAGTTATCACTGTGTGTTCAGTAACACAAGGTGTGCTGCTACGTGTGCTGCTATGTGCCTGCAACCCCAGCTCGCTCACTCACCGAAGATGGAGGAGATTGTGTTCTCTCTCACCAAAGATGGAGGAGATTGGGTCCCCTTCTGTGTTATAAATTCTTGGTGTAAATTACAGCATCCTTGAAAAATTAGGCATAGTTGTTCCATTCACTACCACCCTGTTCTCTCAAGAGAAACTCTCACTTTATCTAGGAGCTCTGTCCTGAAGTTGGAGACTCTCTTTCCAGTGTGTGTGTACGCGTCTGTGTGAATGCATGTGCATATGTGTGTATGTGCATGTGCACATGTATGTGCATAGGTATGTGCGCACATATAAGTGTGTATGCTGCACATGTGCATGAGTGCATATGTGTATGTGTGTGGTGCATGGTGGTTGTGTGTGCATGCATGTATGTGTGTATATGGGCATGTTTGGTATGTGCACACACTTGCATGTGTGTACATGTGTGCATGTATGTGTGTATGTTTGTGGTTCTGTGTGCATGTGTGCATTGTATGCACACATGTATATATGTGTATGTATATGTGTACAGGTGTTTGTGTTTGCGTGTGTACATGTGTGCCTGTATGTGTTCCATGTGTGTCCTGTGTGTGCCATATGTGGGTGTAGGTGTGCTGTGTAGGCAGGTATGTGTGTGCAAGTGTGCATTGTGTGTCTGTGTATGTATGTGTGCATGTGTTTGCATGTGTGTACATAAGTGTGCATGTTTTTGTGTGCATATGTGCATGTGAATATGTGGGATGTGTGTGTAAGTGGTGTGTGTGTATATGCATGCTATGTGTCAGGGGTATGTGTGTGTCATTTGTGGGGGCATATGTATCTGGGCCATGTGTGCCATGTACTTGTATGTTTGTATGTGTATGTGTGTGTGTGATATGTGGGGTGCATGTATGTGTGCTATGTGTGGGGTATGTGTACACAGTGGGGAGGAATGTATGCACCACACCACGTGTGGTGTGTTGTCTGTGTGCTGTGTGAGAGGTATATGTGCACGTGTGTCCTGTGTGCTGTGTATGCAGTGTGTGTGCCGTGTGCGTGCCATGCCCTAGTGTGCTACTACACATGCAGGCCAGGGGATGACCTCAGGTTTTGTTGACAGCCGGAGCTTACTGATCAGGGCTAAACTGGCTGGCTGACCCGCCTGGGGCTTCTCTCTGCTTAACCAGCACTGGCATTTCAGAGCTCACCACCACCCCTGGGTTTTTGCTGTGGTTCTGGGGATCATGCTCATCCTCACGCTGGGGCAAGCACTTTACTACTGAGACCCTTAGTTTTTTTGTTTTTTGTTTTTTTTTTTTTTTTAATGCCTACAGATCGACGTGTGGGCAAAGGCCTGAGAAAGGCCTCAGCAAAAGGTTTGCTTCTCATTCTCAGGGCAGTCAATTCCTTTCTTCCCAGGTCCCAGGTCCAGGCTGCACCCCCTTAGCATGAAGTTAGGGCCCTCGGGGCCATGGCTCCAAGGAGCACTTCCTAAGCCTGTCCGCACACGTGGTCACAGCACACACCTTCCACTCGAGGTCCTGGAAACACACCTACTGGCCAGTGCACCTGCCAGGTTGGGGGTGGAGCTTGCATGCTGACGTAGGAGTCCGTTGGGTTCGTTACTGGACTTGCCACCAACAAGAACCGGTTTGCACACTCGTGTCACACCTCTGCTGTCGGGGTGTTTTTCAGGTGTTTTCTGCATCCTCAAAAGCAGCTGCGTTGTGCTTTTGGCCACCTGTAAAGGAAAGCATTCCAGGGTGTGCAGGGCTGGTGGGGAGGAGCCTGCGGGAGGATGGAGCCTGGGGGAAGAGGAGCCTGCGGGAGGAGGAGCCTGTGGGGAGGGAGGAGCCTGCTGGAGGAGGAGCCTGTGGGAAGAGGAGCCTCCTGGAGGAGGAGCCTGTGGGGAGGGAGGAGCCTGCTGGAGGAGGAGCCTGTGGGAAGAGGAGCCTCCTGGAGGAGGAGCCTGTGGGGAGGGAGGAGCCTGCTGGACCTGCCAGGTTGGGGGTGGAGCTTGCATGCTGACGTAGGAGTCCGTTGGGTTCGTTACTGGACTTGCCACCAACAAGAACCGGTTTGCACACTCGTGTCACACCTCTGCTGTCGGGGTGTTTTTCAGGTGTTTTCTGCATCCTCAAAAGCAGCTGCGTTGTGCTTTTGGCCACCTGTAAAGGAAAGCATTCCAGGGTGTGCAGGGCTGGTGGAGAGGAGCCTGCGGGAGGAGGAGCCTGTGGGAAGAGGAGCCTCCTGGAGGAGGAACCTGAGGGTAGAGGAGCCTGCGGGAGGATGGAGCCTGGGGGAAGAGGAGCCTCCTGGGAGGGAGAAGCCTCCTGGAGGAGGAGCCTGATGCCGCATGCTCCCATTCCTGCCTCACCAGGAAATTCTCTTTGGCGTCCCTCGTTCCCTGACTCCCGCATTCTGCAAACTCAAGAATAGTTTCTAGCTGCCTGTGCTGGCACACAGTGTAATCCCAGCATTCCAGAGGCTGAGGCAGGAGAATCGCCAGGAGTTCAAGGCCAGCCTAGACTATGTAGGATACAGTGGGAAACCCTGCCTCAACTGCCCCCCTCTTCCAAAAAATAGGTGGTTCAGTGTCGTTAGAACGTCCTAACTGTGAGAGACAGTGATTTGAGGAACTGGCGTTCATCAAAACTGTTTTCCTTATCAGGCTCTCAAAATGTCCACTGTCAAGGAGAAACTTTTTCAGAACCTAATTGAAGAGGGTAAGACCTCCCGGTGTAAGATCACGGTCGTTGGAGTTGGTAATGTAGGCATGGCCTGCGCTATCAGCATCTTACTGAAGGTGGGTGAGGAGCCCACCAGGCTTGCGGGGCCATATCTTCTCAGCTGCTGTTGGCAAAATTCAAAAACCATGTGCTACATGTGGTTGCCAGCACAGGCCTCTTGCAGAGGACCTGGCTTTGGTTCTCAGCACCCATACGGTGGCTCACAACTGTCCATAACTCCAGTTCAAGGAATATGGTACCCTCTTCTGACCTCTGTGGGCGCCAGGCATGCACACAGTATACATATCAGCAAGGCAAAACACTCATAAAATATCTTTTTAAAAAAGCGCATACTTGGGCGGAGAGATGACTCAGTGGTTAAGAGTACTGGCGGCTATTCCAGAGGACCTGGGTTCTGTTCCCAGCACCCACCCACATGGCTGCTAACAACTGTCTGTAACTCCAGCTCTAGGGGATCTGATGCCCTTTTCAGACCTCCATGGGCATTGCATGACATGGGAGCACTTACATACATGGAGACAATACACTCATACACATAAAATAAAAAAAAATAAATATTTAAAAAGAGCATATGGGGGGGGCTGGAGATATGGCTCAGCAGTTAAGAACACTGACTGTTCTTGCGGAAGACCCAGGTTCAAATCCCAGCACCCATAAGGCAGCTAACAACTGTCCGTAACTCCAGTTCCAGGGGATCCAACAGCTTCTTCTGTCCTCCGCAGGCATTGCAGGACATGGGTGCACTTACCTACATGCAGGCATAACACTCATGCACATTAAAAATAAAAATAATAGCCAGGTGTGGTGGTGCACACCTTTAATCCCAGCACTCGGGAGGCAGCGGCAGGTGGATCTGTGAGTTCAAGGCCAGTCTGGTCTACATAGTGAGTTCCAGGACAGTTGGGGCTACAGGGAAACCCTGTCTCAAAAAGACGACCAATAAATAAATAAATAAATAAATAAATAAATAAATAAAAATAAAAAGAGCATACTGACAGGCAAAGATGAACTATGGAAAAGAAATGAAATTGGACGATTGGTCAGGAATTCCAACACACAATTAATGGAAATTTCAGCCTGAAACTAGAAAGGAAGAAAATGATTACACAGCTGTACCACATTGAGAAACCAAAGGACATGAGTTTGTAGATATGACAAATTGAGCACTACAGACCCAAAAAGGCAGAGTCCACCCAGCACTTGAGAGGCAGAGACAGGACTGACAGTTTGAGGCCAGCTAGTACTACATAAAGAGAACTTATCTGAAAAAGCCCCATTTCCCCCCAAAAAAGAAAAGAAATGAGGGTGAATCATGACATCTGTGCACTGAGAGGCTGTGCAACAGATAAGGGAAACTGGGTACGAGCAGGGAAGTAGAGCTTTCTCCCCCTGTTCGCTCCTGACAGTTTTCCTTGGGCTGATTTCAATGCTCTCGTTTTCCCCTTGGTTTTCTGTGTTATTTTTTTACTCTCTGGAGAAAAGGTCCTGGAATACTCTTAACTGTGGGTTTTTTTTTTTAATTAAAACTTTTTTTTTAATAATAAGGTTCTGGCAGGCTAAGTAAATCCTGACAATTTGTTTGGAATTCTTTTTGAGAAATGATAAAAAGATGCAGGCAATGTTTTTCCCTTTGTAGTGCTGTGGTTTGAACCCAGGGCTTCACACAGGCTAGCAAAGTGCTCTACCACTGAATTATACCCCCCAGCCACGGGTAACTCATACAAAAAACAGAGAAGGGGGCTGTCGAGATGGCTCAACAGTTAAGAGTACTGACTGCTCTTACAGAGGACCCGGGTTCGAATCTCAGCACCCATATGGTGGCTAACAACTATCCATAACTCCAGTTCCAGGGGAATCTGATGCTTTATTCTGGCCTCTGTGGGCATTGCACGATATGCAATGCAGGCGAAACGCTCATACGCATAAAATAAAAATAATAAAAATTTTTAAAAACATAAGGAAGTAAATACAATTTTTAGAGATCATTTGAGCTCTCTTTGCCAGTCAAGATGGCTCAGTGGTTAAAAGCACTGGCTGCTCTTGCAGAGGACCAGGGTTTGGTTTCCAGCACCCACATGGCAGATAACAACCATCTATAACACCACTTCCAGGGGCTCTGATGCCTTTTTTGGGCTTTGTGGGCACTGCATGTGTGGGTACACTTAAATACATGCAGGCAAAACACTCATAGACATAAAATATAAATGTAAAAAATTTTTAAATATAGGAAAGATGCATGCAGGCTGTGTGCAAATAGTCTGCCATCTTATATAAGAGGTTGAACATTCTCAAATTTTTGGTGTTTGAGGAAGTTTCCGGAACAGATCCCCTTGGGTACCAAGGGACAGATCTATGTCATTTTCCAGAAAGGTTTATATGGTAGCTGGTCTCAGAAACATAGTCCTTGGTAAGGACTGTCACCCTTTCCTCTTGTTATTAAAATCTAGTCACTGGAAGATAACGAATTTCTTCTCGGTAGTTCTGAAGGGTTTGGGGGGTACTGCTCTGTAATCCCAGCAGTTGGGAGGCTGTGGCAGAGGGATCACAAGATGAGGTCAACCTGTGGTACATGGGAGGAGCTTGTTTCAAGGGTGTTGGGGGACTATGTTCATGTAACTGGAAAATCTAGCAGAAGTAGCTTCAGGTATTATTTTCTCCTAATTAAAAATGAGGGGGCTGGAGAGACAGCTCAGCAGTTAAGAGCTCTGGCTGCTCTTGCAGAGGACTCAGGTTCGGTTCCCAGCACCTACATAGTGGCTAACAAGTCCAGTTCCAAGGGATCCAACACTACCTTCTGACCTCCATGGGCATTGTACAACACGGGTGCACTTACATGCATGCAGGCAATACACATACATATAAAATAAAAATAAAAATATTTTAAAAAATAAATTTGAGAGCTGGCATGGTGGCCCATGCCTTTAATCCCAGCACTTAGGAGGCCAGCCTGGTCTACATAGCATGTTACAGGCCAGCTGGAGCTACAAGAAGACCCTATCTCAAAAAAAACAAATCAAAACAAAACACTGGCTTGCTCCCCTGGCCCCTGCTCAGCCTGCTTTCTTATGCAACACAGGCCCACCTGCCCAGGGGTGGCACCACCCACGGTGGGCTGGGCCCTCCCACATCGCTCAACAATCAAGAAGATGCCCCTCAGACATGGCCACAGGCCAGTCCAATGGAGGCAATGCCCCAGTTGAGGCTCCCTCTACCCAGGTGTGTCAAGTTGACACTAA
>NW_008336950.1:197186-197560 GCF_000622305.1 Nannospalax galili
GTCCTGGAACTCACTATGTAGACCAGGCTGGCCTTGAACTCACAGAGATCCGCCTGCCTCTGCCTCCCAGTGCTGGGATTAAAGGTGTGCACCACCACACCCAGCCTGTGCTCTTCAATTTTTAAAAAAAATTTTAATTAAAAATTTGTAATTGGGAGAGATGGCTCAGTGGTTAAGAGCACTGACTGCTCTTGCAAGAGGACCCAGGCTCGATTCCCAGAACCCACATGGTGGCTAAAACTATCCTTAACTCCAGTTCCAGGGGAATCCAAAGCCCTCTTCTGACCTCCGTGGCATCGTACGACTCGGGCGCACTCACATACATGCAGGCAATACACTCATACACATAAAATAAAAATAATAAAATATTTTTT
>NW_008336950.1:197780-201766 GCF_000622305.1 Nannospalax galili
AGAGGACCAGGGTTTGATTCCCAGCACCCACATGGCAGCTGACAGCCATCTGTAACTCCACTTACGCGGGATATGATGCCCTCTTCTGGCCTCTGTGGTCATTGCGTGACACAGGTGCACTTACATACATGCAGGCAATACACTCATACATATAAAATAAAAATAATATTTTTTAAAACCCAAATGCTGGGGCTGGAGATACGGCTCAGTGGTTAAGAACATTAGTTGTTCTTGCAGAAGACCCAGGTTTGAATCCCAGCACCCACATGGCAGCTAACAACTGTCCGTAACTCCAGTCCCAGGGATCCGACAGCCTCTTCTGTCACCCGAGGGCATTGCATGACACAGGTGCACTTACCTAGATGTAGGCATTACACACATGCACATTTAATTAATTAATTAATTTTAAAAATCCAAATACATAATAAAAATAAAATGCATAGAAAAGGGAGAAAAGTAAACACAATCATCAACAGAAGAGATTAAAAAAGTTTCCTATATTTTCTGTTTTCCAAATTTTCTCCAATTATAATTTAATGTTTTTTTTAAAAATGAGCCTTTAAGGTGGGCATGGTGGCACATGTCTTTAAGAGAAGATTGTAGCCTGTAATTACTCTTGGTCCTTTAAAACCAAGAGTATGAGGAGAGGTGAGAGAGGGGTGGCTTGCACCAACCTATGTGAATCACCGCTCTGGCGACGAGAGCTGCAGGAGCCAGGGGAGGACTGACTCAGATGGATGCCATAAATCCCTCAAGGAGCTTGAATCCGAATCTGAGTGGCGTGCAGTCTCGTGACGGCCGGGTTGCTCACAACAGTACTTTAACATCTATCTGTCTGCCTCCTTTGAGCCTTGAAACCCTGGGAGTCAGGAAAACAGCTCTCACTTTATGCCAAGATATTGGGAATTGGAAATAAAAGAGCACCTGGTGAGCCAGGCACCTCTTGTGTGTCCAGAGAAGGCGGCCCCGGTTGAAGATCAGGGACCACAGTGGAAACCTAAGGGGAAGCCATTGAAAAGAGAGGAAATGGAACAGATGAAATGATGTGGTCAGTTCTGGAAGCGGGGTGTATTGATGTTTGATCTCTTTTTTGCAAGGTATACTTTTATGTTCTTTTGAGAGCCTGATGTCCACTATAGCCATGGCTATGGTTAATTGGCACTTTTCATTTGCTGAAAAATTTGATGCCAAGTGCTAAGAGGCACTGTAGGAGAAGCACTGAGAGTCAGACCAGTGTACATAGGGTTTTCCCTCTCTTAGCTGCATGGCCTATGCTGTCTGCTCTGTGCTTGTGTCTCCTTGCCTGTGAAATGAATCCATCATGCCTATGATATTGGGTTACGATGGGGATAGGGATAAAATGAGCATCCCTACAAACAGTAAGACATTGCTTTTGACATTGTAAGTACTCATAAAAGTGAGATATTAGTAACTATTATTGGGCTAGATAATATAGGAAATAAAATTGGTGTTATCCTTCCTTTAATTAGTATATACACCAAAAGGCCATAGTAATATCTTTTAGACATCAGAAATGTAGAGATGTTTGATTTTTTGTTTGAGACGGGGTCTCACTATGTAGTCCTGGCTGGCCTGGAACTTGCTCTGTAGACCAGGCTGACCTCAAACTCTGATTTAGAGATCTACCTGCCTCTGTGACCTGAAGGTTGGGATTAAAGGTGTGTGCCACCAGGCCTGGCCTAGATATTTAGAGGTTTTGATGTAGATTAGATTGTGTATTTGGAACTTGGTCATGGGAATGTGATACTTTACATTTGCATTTCTTATGATTGAGATTGAGGTTCAGAGAGGCTAATTTTCTTTTCTGTTAGAATAAGAAGTCGCATACTGAATTGTTAATTGTTTGGGGGGTGCGGGAGTTGAAGTACTCCATACTGTTTCCACAGGTAATTATGTCATAGCAGCATTTATTCATGCATCCTAAATGCATCTATGCAAATAAAAGTGTGTGTTGAGCATCAACAAAACAAAACCGAAAACCAAGAGCATGAGATAGACATTGAGTCCAGGCACACTGCCTGACAGGCTTGACCTAAATAATGTTCTTCCACTTTCCTTTCAGATTACAAGGTAACTGCCAACTCAGAGTTAGTTATCATCACAGCAGGTGCAAGGCAGAAGGTGGGAGAGACTCGCCTTGACCTGGTCCAACGAAACGTGGTGATCATGAAGTCAATCATTCCCAGCATAGTCCACAACAGCCCTGACTGTAAAATACTTATTGTTTCAAACCCAGGTGAGTTTCTTTCTCTTCATAAATGCGATTGTCCCATCTTTTTATAGACTTCATTCAGTGTCTACAATGCCGAGCGTTTAGACAGAGGGGATCACTTTTGAGACCCTCATTAGATGGGGAGGTTTCTGTCACTTGTGAGACCTGGGTTAGATATGGGAGTCTCTGTCAATTCCGAAGGCTCTGAGCTTGTAGTTTAGTTCTGGTTTTACTTCTTTCCTCTTTTTCTGGGGTTTCATTAAAAAAAAAAAATAGTAGATGTGATCTTTTCCACCTGGCTCCATTCCCAGCATGGTTATTTGGGGGCCATCTATGTTTGGGGTATATCAGTGATTTGTCCCCTTGCATTGCGCCACTATTTTGTTTATACATTTTTATGTGTGTGATGTGGTGTGTACTTGTGTGGGGGTGCACACACCTGTGCATGCATGTGTAGAGGCCAGAGGTTATATGGGGGTCTTCTATCACTGTCCACCTTATTTTTTGAGAGAGCTTCTCTCTAAACCTGGAGCTTGCCATTTTGGCTAGAATGGCTGTCCAGTAAGTCCCTGGGACCCACCTGTCTTTTAGAACTTTAGCTTCAGTGTCATTTTTGAAGAGTTATTTGGCCAGATACCGTCTGTTGGTGGTCTTGCTAGTGTTCCAGAACAGTGAAACCCATATAACATAATGATAAACATGTGACTCCATGGTACAGTGTGCTCATGATGCCACGCAGTCACAGCTCCTCTTTCCTTTCTGTTCCTCAGACTGCAATACTTCAGTTGTCTCACCTTTGACTCAGTGCGTGTGTACACATGTATTTTGGGGGACAGGGTCTTGCTACATAGCTATGGCTAACCTGTACTTGCCATGCAGGCCATGTGGCCTCAGACTCATGGTGGTCCTCCTGCCTCAGCCTTCAAGTACTGGGATTACAGGAATGTACCCCCAGGTCTGGCTCAGTTTCTGTTTATTGATATTGGTTATTTGGTAAGACAACTTTCTCATATCTCCTTTGAATCTTCAAACATGCATTCCTTTAGCCTTGAATGCACTAAAAATTAGTTATTTTTATTTTGTGTGTATGAGTGCATTTCCTGCATGCATGTAAGTGCACCCATGTCACGGATGCCCACAGAGGTCAGAAGAGGGTGACAGATTCCCTAGAACTGGAGTTATGGACAATTGTTAGCTGCCATGTGGGTGCTGGGAATCGAACCCGGGTCCTCTGCAAGAACAGTCAGTGCTCTTAACAACTGAGCCATCCATCTCTCCACCCCAAAGATTCGTTTTTAGTTTTGTGTTTATATGTGTGTCTGTGTGAACGTGTGCCATGTTGGTGTGTGTGAGTGCGTGCCATGGAACCCTTTTCTTGTTTCTTTTTGTGTCTCATAATTTTTTGTTGAAAGCTGGATATTTAGAAAATTCCATGAAAATACTGTAAATCAAGTTCTCCCTACCTTGGGGCCAGAGAGATGGCTCAAAGGTTAAGGGCACTTGCTGCTCTTACAGAGGACCCAGGTTCAGTTCCCAGCACCACGTCAGGTGGCTCACACTGACCTGGAAAGCTAGTTCCAGGGCATCTGACACTTTCTTCTGACCTCTTCGGGCCCCATCACTCTCACGTGGTGCACATACATGCAGACAAACACTCATATACCTAAAAATAAAAATCTTTTTAAAAAATATTTAATTTTTAATTTTTAATGTGTATGAGTGTATTGCCTGCATGTATGTGAGTGCACCTGTG
>NW_008336950.1:201962-208121 GCF_000622305.1 Nannospalax galili
GGCAGAGGCAGATGGATCTCTGTGAGTTCAAGGCCAGCCTGATCTACATAGTGAGTTCCAGGACAGCTGAGGCTATAGCGAGACCCTGTCTCAAAAAGAGCAAAAGAAGAAAAAAATCCTAAAAAAAACACTCTCCAAGGTCTGTCATTATTTCTTGAAGTTTTGTGGTTTTATTAATTAGCTCTGTAAAATCTGTCTTCTTTGTTTTACATGGCACAGAAGTATTTGTTTAGTAGTCGGTGAATGATTGGGCAGGATTTTCTTTATGCCTGGAACCAAAAGCTCTTTCCCAAGCTAGGCATGATGACACATGTTTAATCCCAGCTCTCAGGAGGCAGAGGCAGGCGACCTCTGAGTCTGAGGCCAGCCAGGGCTACACACTGAACCCTGTCTTAAGAAGATAAAAGGCCGAGTGTGGTGGCACAAGCCTTTAATTCCAGCACTTGAGAGGCAGAGGCAGGAGCATCTCTGTGAATTGGAGGCCAACCTGGTCTACCTAGTGAGTTCCAGGACAGCTGAAGCTACAGGGAGACCCTGTCTCAAAAAGGACGAAAACAAAAAGCAAGTGGCTGGAGAGATGGCTTAGCCATTAAGAGCACTGGCTGCTCTTGGATGGGAGCCAGCATCCCACGGCAGCTAACAACTGTCCCTAACTCCAGTTCCAGGGGATTTGATGCCTTCTTCTGTCCCTGTGGGCATTGCACCATGGGTGCACTTAAATCCACACAGGCAAAGTACTCATACAGATAAAATAAAAATAAATTAAAAAAATTTTAAATTAAAACAAAACATATTTCCCAATCTTTTCTCCCTCCCCACCTCCCTGGATGTGTCTTTAACACTCAACTAAGGCAGCTTGTGATTGTGCCTTAGCTGTCACTTACTGCTAGTGTGGATCTTCAACATCAGAGCAGGCTTGGGGGTCTTCCATGTACTTCTGGCTCTGCACCAGCTGCAGACAGCCCTGGTTTTCCTGTACATTATGCTAGGTAATGTGTAAGCAGCTTAGGTGAGGGTATGGCAGTGGGGAAATGTCTGCAAGTCTGATTAAAGAGGTAGGACTATCGGTTAGATATACAGAAAAGCAGACAGTACCTTAAAGGAGGCTTTAAGATCCTACTAGTGAATGATTTAACTTTAAAAAATTGAGTATTGGGACTGAAAAGATGGCTCAGCGGTTAGGAACATTTGCTGTTCTTGCAGAAGACCCGGGTTCATATCCCAGCACCCACATGGCAGCTAACAACTGTCCATAACTCCATTTCCGGGGGATCCGGCAGCCTCTTCTGTCCCCTGTGGGCATTGCATGACATGGGTGCACTTACCTACATCAGGCAATATACGCATACACATAAAAATAATAAGATAAAAAATTGAGTAGGCCTATTTTAGTTTTAATATTTTACGTGTATGAGGGTTTTGTCTGCATGTATATAAGTGCACCCATGCTGAGGACAGTGGGTCCCTGGAACTGGAGTTATGAATGATGGTTAGCTGCCATGTGGGTGCTGGGAACAAAATGCAGGTCCTCTGCAAGAGCAACCCATTCTTAATCACTGAGTCGTCTCTCCAGCACCAAGTATGCACATTTTTTAGGTTTGCCTTACTTTGAACTCTGTAATAAATTTACATTTGCCTCCAAGACAATTGATCTGCTCAGAAAAGCAAACTGTAGAAAGAAATTACTGCGTTCATCTTTTTCAATTATGAACTTGTTCTTCCTAGTGGATATTTTGACATACGTGGTTTGGAAGTTAAGTGGCCTGCCTGCAAGTCGTGTAATTGGCAGTGGCTGTAATCTAGACTCTGCCCGTTTCCGGTACCTAATTGGAGAGAAGTTGGGTGTCCATCCCACAAGCTGCCATGGCTGGGTTCTTGGAGAACATGGTGATAGCAGTGGTAAGTGTCACCCTTGCTACCGGGTAATGTCCCTTTGGATATCTAATAATGCTTGTTTTCAAAACCTGTTTTTCTATTGATATAGCTGTACAATTTTCATTTTTTTGTTTTTCTTGGTGCATCTTTTTCTGTTTCTTTTTCAGAATATTTTCAATTGAGCAAGGAGTGATAGTGCCTACCTATAATCCCAGACCTTCAGCTGTAGAAGCAGGAGGATGGCAAGTTCTAGGCCAGCCTAGGCTACAAAACCATGCCCTATCTCAAATAATGAAAAATACCTAGTTGACTTGTAGCTATACATATTTGGAGGGCACACTGCAATGAGTCAATTCATGTATGTGTGATGTGGCCATCAAATTAGAGTGATTAGCATTATGTATCACCTCATAGATCAATAATTTCTTTGTGGTGAGGACATTCAAAAACTTTTGAAATAAACAATACTCTTTTTTTTTCTAAATGACAAGGTCAGGTGTCTCTGGCTGGCCTCAAACTTTCTCTGTAGCTGAGCGTGGCCTTGCTGTTCTGGCCCCTTCTGCCTCTATTTTTTCTGAATGCTAAGATTACAGGTGTGTGCATCATGATCCTTTTACACAGTTCTGGGGATTGAACCCAGGGCTTCATCCATGCTAGGCAAACATTCTACCAACTGAGCTACATCCCAGCCCAACAATACATTATTCTTGTTAACCATAGTCTCCATACTCTGCAACAGAAAATGGCACTTAATCCCCTGTTCTCCTCGTAGATTTGTGCCCATGGCCTTCCTTTTTCTCCTCCCTTCCCCAGTCTCTGGTAGCCACTGTTTTCCACTTATGTCAGGTTTTTAGGTTTAATATTTAAATGATATCATATCACATCACAGTTGTCTTTCTGTATCTGGCTTATTTTGCTGAACATAACTTCCTGTTCCAGTCATGTCACAAGTGACAAGATCTCATCTTTTTGAGGCTCAGGAGTATTCTGTTACACACACACTCTCATACACACATGCAGACACATAACATTTTTAAAATCTGTTCATCTTTTGTTGGGCATTTAGGTTGATCCTAATTCTTGGTAATTGTGAATAGTACTATAATAAACATGGGAGTGCAGGTATATCTTCCAGACAGATACTGATGTTTTTCCTGGAGACAAGCCCAGGAGTAGGATACTGAATCACATTTGATTATGATTTTAGTTTTCCGTACCAGAAGTACTAGCTTGCATTCCCATCAGCAGGGAAAGGTCCCTTTTCTTCTCGGACTCACCGGTCTTTGTTACCTCTTTTAATTTTATTTTTATGTGTATGAGTGTTTTGCTTGCATGTATGTGAGTGCACCCATGTCATACAATGCCTTCAGAGGTTAGAAGAGTGTCAGATCCCCTGGAACTGGAGTTAGGACAGTTGTTAGCTGCTATGTGGGTCCTGGGAATCTAACCCAGGTCCTCTGCAAGAGCAACCAATGCTCTTAACTGCTGAGCTGTCTCTTCAGCCCAACTTCTTGTATTTTGATAATAGCCAATCTGATTAGGGAGAGGTGGCATCACATTGTGAGTTTGCTGTTGCTCTGGTTTTAGTTTTCTGAGCCAAGGTCTCACTCTGGTGAGCTGAGCTGGAACTCACCATGTAGCCCCATCAGTGCGACTGCTCTTCCTAGTTGAGTGTGGCTTTCCCCCTGAAGACTGTGGGTACTACACGTGCATGGGCTGCTCTCTATTATGTCACCATGACTCCCTGCTGGGGGCTGACCCTCCTGCCTCAGTCTCCCACATGCTGGGATTGCAGGAGTGTGCATGTGCCTGGCTCACATCCTGGTTTGATCTACACTTCTCTGTCAGTGATGGGGCATGTTTCATTTACATACCAGTCATTTATATATTTTCTTTTCAGAAATATCTGTCCAAATCTCTTTTGACCAGCTTAAAATAGGCCTGTTTGGTTTTGTTAGTAAGTTGAGTCCCTTATGTGCTGTGAAATGTAAACCTTGTCAGGTATATAATTTGTACATATTTTCTATTCTGTAAGATACCCTGTTGATGTAATCCGATCTGTGTGTGTGTGTGTGTGTGTGTGTGTGTGTGTGTGTGAGTGTGTGTGTTTATGTTGTGGGCATGTGTGTGAGGACATGAACACAGGTGTGTGGAGGCCCAAAGTTGTCTTTCTCCGTTGCTCTCCACCTTATATACTGAGGCTGGTTCTCTTACTGACCTGGAGTTTGTCAATCCCCATTAGTTTAGCTAGCCAGCTTGCCAGGGGACCCTTATTTTGCTCCTGAGCTCTGGGATTACAGATGGCCAGCAATGTCTACCTGGCTTTTACATGGGTACATCTTCACACCTGTGGGAGCAAGCACTTTATCCACTGAGCCATCTCCCTAGTCTCTCAACCTTGTAAATTAAATTTTTTAAACTTTATTTTTATTTAATGTATATGGGTGTCTTACCTATATGTGCTAAGTGCACCAGTGTCATGCAGTGCCCATGGAAACCAGAAGAGGGCATGAGATCCCCTGGAACTGGAGTTACAGGCAGTTCTTAGCTGCCATGTGGGTGCTGGGAAGTGAACTGAGGTCCTCTGCAAGAGCAGTCAATGCTCTTAACCACTGAGCCATCTCTCCAGCCCCTCACTTTGTAAAAATTTAAAAGTCATACTGTCCTCAGGAAAATTAGGCAGAACTGAAAACCGTGGGGGTGTGCCGTAGCCCCACTCTCTCAAGATGCTGATGCAGGAGGGGCACTCAAGCTCAGGAATTTGAGACCAGCTTGAGCAGCACAGTTCAAGTATGAAAAACAGAAGAGCTGGGGCTGGAGAGATGGCTCAGCGGTTAAAAGCACTGGCTGCTCTTCCAGAGGACTGGAGTTCACCTCCCAGCACCCACTTCAAGCAGCTCACAGCTGCCTGTAATTCCAGCTCCAGTGGATTTGGCCTCTGCAGGCACCTGCATACATGTGCACATACCCTCACAGACACACACATCACATAGTTTTAAAAAAAACTTTGGAAAAAAGGCCCTGGGAAGCTTTAAGCTTGATTACTTTTTTCATATATATAATTATTCTTTATCCATTTCCATTCAATTTCTCTATACTCCAAAGCACTTACTGTTGTATGAATAATGCTTGGTTTGACTTAAACATTTGTGCTGACTATATTGTTTATCTTTTAAAAAAATATTTTATTATTTTTACTGTATGTGTGTGCATGTACTGCTTGCATGTAGGTAAGTGCACCCGTGTCGTGCAGTGCCCACAGAGGTCAGAAGAGGCTGTCAGATCCCCTGGAACTGGGGTTACGGACAGTTGTTAGCGGCCATGTGTGTGCTGGGATTCGAACCCAGGTCTTTTGCAAGAACAACCAGTGTTCCTAACCGCTGAGCCATCTCTCCAGCCCCTATCTTTATTTCTTACGTGGAACTCCTTCTGGGCTTTATTTTTCTTCTTGAGCTGTATCCTGTCAATGTTGCTTACATGGAGGTATTTGAATTTCATCCCATTCCTTAGAGACAGCTTCTATATGAGATTCCGCATTGACGGTTATTTCCTCTCAGCTCTGCTGCTGTTGAGAAGTATAGTAATGTGTTACTCTTCCCTCTAACTACTATGGTAATATAAGTGTCTTAACAATCCTTTTCTTGTAGAATCTACATTGTGTAGTATATTGCTTTAAAATGCTTCCTGTCCTATATAGTTATAAAAGTTGCTTTCTAATATTTCACATTTCTTATAATTCCCCTTTCTAAAGCTTATTTTATACATTATATGAGATAGCATTCTAACATTTAAAAAACCAGGCAGGTGTGGTGGCACATGCTTGTAGTCCTAGTACTCAGGAGGCTGAGTCAGGAGGATCAGGATTTCAAGGCCATCCTCAGCTACATAGCAAATTCAACACAGGGTCAATACAAGACTCTGTCTTTAAAAACAACCAAAGGAGCTGGAGAGATGGCTCAGCAGTTAAGAGCACTGGCTACTCTTGCAGAGGGCCCTGGTTCGGTTCCCAGCACCCACATGGTGGCTTAACAACCATCCATAGCTCCAGTTACAGGAGATCCAGTGTCCTCTTCTGACCTCCACGGGCATTGCATGACATGGGTGCACTTACACACATGTAGGAAGTATACTCACATAAAATAAAACAGAACCAAAAAAAACCAAAAAAAACCCCCCAAAAACCAAAGCTGAGTGTGGTGGCACATGCCTGAATCCCAGGACTTGGCGGGATGAAGGCAGGAGTGTGGGAAAGATTTTTCTAGAAATGACTTATTCTAAAGCCTT
>NW_008336950.1:209629-213788 GCF_000622305.1 Nannospalax galili
GGATGCCTGTGTCTCCAGTTGAGTTAATTGGTTGCAAGCAGTAAATTTAAACAAGTAAATTCAGGCAGTAAATTCAGACAAGCAGTATATTCAAACAAGCGGTAAATTCCTCTTTCCCTAACAGTACCTTGATGCGAGCTTGAGTTATTTTCTTTGTACCATGTACTCCTCAGAGTTTATTTGACAAACATATGTACAATATTTTATACTCAGAAAGAAGCAAACTAGTACACCTACAGCCACCAGATCTATAAAACCTGACAGGTAACCTGAATCCCTCTCAGGGTTTTGGTCATCTTTAGCCAACTGCAGCATCTACCTCTCTTTGTTTTCTTAAGGTATTGATTGATAGGCTCATTTAATTGCATGTTCTATATTTCTAAAATATTTTTTTATTTTTTGTGTATGAGTACATTGCCTGCATGTATGTAAGCACACCTGTGTCATGCAACACCCATGGAGGTCAGAAGAGGGAGTCAGATCCCCTGGAGCTGGAGTTAGAATGGTTGTTAGCTACCATGTGGGTGCTGGGAACTGAACCCAGGTCCTCTGCAAGAGTAGCCAGGGCTCTTAACCACTGAGCCATCTCTTCAGTCCCAGGATATAACTTTTGATGTTAAAAAAATTAAGTTAGGGCTGGAGAGACTGTTCAGTGGTTAAGAGCAGGTACTGCTGTTCCAGAGGACCTGAGTTCAATTCTGAGCAGCCATGTTGGGTTCTCTGCAAAAGCCAGCCAGTGCTCCTAACCACTGAGCCATCTCTCCAGCCCCATGTTTTATATTTCTAATGCAAAGTTATTTCTTTTTATGTCCAAACTTTTTCTGTAGGGATCACATTAATCAGTTTATATCAGTTTCCCCAAATCTTTAATTTTTAGACATTTTGTGTGGGTATGTGTAGGTCAGAGGACAATATGCTGAAATTGGTCCTTTTCCCATGTGGTCTGGGGGATCAAACTCAGGATGTCAGGCTTGGCAGCAAGTGCTTTACCCACAGAGCCATCTCACCAGGTCCCCAAATATCTTTTTTGCTTTGATAGTCATTATTGATATTTGATTTTCTTGAATTTCCTTGAGGGGCTGAAGAGATGGCTCAGTGGTTCATAGCACTGGCTGCTCTTGCAGAGGGCCTGGTAAGTTTAGTTCCCAGCATCCACACAGCACCTCAAAACTGTCTATAACTTCAGTTTCAAGGGATAAAACACCCTCTTCTGGCCTCTACAGGCACTGCATGCATGAGGTTCACATACATACACACAGAGAAATATTCATTCACATAAAATAAAAATCTTTTTTAAAAGTTCCTTAAGGAAACCTACAAACTCCTTGTTAGATGAAATAGCTTTGGAGGTTAAATTAATGTGTAGCAAACAAAGCCCATATTGGTTTTACAGTTTTGTTTTCCTAGCTTTTCACCACGATGTTCCTTCCTGGATGTTTCCCTCCCTTCCTCCTCTTGTCTCATTTCACCTTTGCTCCCTCCTCTCTCTTCCCTCACCACCCCCTCTGCCTTTGTCTCTTCCTTTCCTTTGTTCTCTTTCTTGTTTTTTTTTTGGACAGAACTTTATTCTTGGCATCCTGTCTCAAAAAATAAGGTGGAGACCTGTGAGATGGCTCAGTGCGTAAAGACTCTTCTCATTCTGACAACCAAAGTTTGCTCCCCGGTATCCACATGGTGGAAGGAGGGAACAGACTACTGGACCTTGTCTTCTGATGTCCACACACGCACCATGGCACACTCACATCCTCCTTGCCCCCCATAAATAAGTAAATAAATTTTCAAAAGGTTTGAAAAACTAAGGTGGAGAGGAATTAAGTAAGACACTAACACTAAGGTCAATCTCTAGCCTTCACACATGTGTTCACACATGCACAGCCACCCACACATGCACACACACACAATACTTTTTAAAAGTACTCGAATTTTCTCCCTTTACTCTTGCTTTTATCCCAGCAGTTAAAAATTTTGGCACACCACCAGGCATGGTGGCGCACGCCTTTAACCCAGCATTTGGGAGACAGAGGCAGACAGATCTTTGTGAGTTCAAGGCCACCTGAGAGACCCTGTCAAGAAAGAAAGAAGAAAGAAAGAAAGAAAGAAAGAAAGAAAGAAAGAAAGAAAGAAAGGTCGTCTTCTTTTTCCTTTTTTCCCAGTCAGGTCATCTGTATCTTCACTGCAGCAGCCACTTCCCAAAGGAAGGTATGTTGAGCTCTAAGTAACTTACTAAGCCAAATGTCAAATAGTTACTAAAGTGATTAAGATTCTCACATCAAAAGAGCCAGTGTGGTGGCACACACCTTTGATCCCAGCACTTGGGAGGCAGAGGCAGGAGGATCTCTGAGTTCCAGGCTAGCCTGGTCTCCATAATGAACCCAGGCCAGCTGCGGCTACAGGGAAACCCTGTCTCAAAAAGACCAAAACAAAACAAAACAAAAAAACAATGTCTTAAAATATTTCCACTATGTTTTCTTGCTTAGTTCAAAGTCTTAACATTTAGGTGTTTTGCCAGGAGTGGTGGCACACACCTTTGATCCCAGCCCTTGGGATGAGAGGCAGGCAGATTTCTGTGAGAGGTTGGTCTGGTCTACAGAGTAAGTTCCAAGCCAGATGGGGCTACAGGGAGATCCTGTCTCAAAACCAACCAACCAACACACCTTTATATCTCTGCTGTAGTTTCAGTTGACTTTTGCACAGTGAACGTGAGAGGGATCACACTCCAACCTGTACATGCACCTGCAGTTTAGTTCTCATCAGCATGCTTGACAGGAAATAAATGACTCTGCTCCAGACACTTTCTTCACAGCCCTTTGCTCTTGCAATCTATTCCTGAGAGGATAACTCTGTCATCCAGATTCCACTGGTAATATCTGCACCCAGTTGTCTATCATGGAACTTTATTTCAACTCACAGACTGCATGCCCTCAACACATCACTAGGCAGGACCGCCTGGCTTTTACTCACCCCACAGACAGTCTTGCTCTAAGAGTAACTTTGATGTCAATCATCACGGCCTCCAATAGTAGAACTGGTTTTAGATTAATCGTCAAACCACAAGACAACACAACATGCATAGTACAGACTCAACTTTTCTGGGCTGAGGTGGTCCACAGACACATCAGCCTTACACAACCAAGGATGTTATGTACTGCCCTGCGTTAGAGCTTAGCCTGAGCCACTGCAAGGTCTGATGTGGCAAAGCTGCTGGCTAGTGTCTGCTTCCTGTCTCCTTTTATGGTGCTAAATAAACCCAGTGCTGTGCTAATATCTCTTTGGTCCATTTAACCTAAACTTGAGACCACTGTTGGTGGCAATGTTAATATGTAATACATATTTATTGTGGAAAATAAGAAAAAGCATAAGGAAAGCTAATGCGGGGGCTGAAGAGATGGCTCAGAGGTTAAGAGCACTCACTGCTCTTCCAGATGACCCAAGGTCAGTTCCCAGTACCTACTGTGCTGGATGCTTTAGTGTCAACTTGACACACCAAACCTGGGTCGAGGGAGCCTCAATTGGGGAATCGCCTTCATTGGACTGGCCTGTGGCCATGTCCATGGGGTATCTTCTTGATTGTTGAGTGATGTGGGAGGGCCCAGCCCACTGTGGGTGGTGCCACCCCTGGGCAGGTGGGCCTGTGTTGCATAAGAAAGCAGGCTGAGCAGGGGCCAGGGGACCAAGTCAGTAAGCAGTGTTCCTCCATGGCCTGTGCTCCAGCTCCTGCTTCCAGGTTCCTGCCCTGAGTCCCTACCTTGGGCTCCCTGATGAACTGTGACCTGGGAGATGTAAGCTGAATAAAACCTTTCCTCCCCAAGTTGATATTGGTCGGTGTTTTGTCACAACAATAGAGAAACAAAGTAGGACACCTACATAGCAGTTAACATCTGTAACTCCAGTTCCAGGAGATCCCTCTTCTGGCCTCTGAGGGCACCACACACATACACGGTGCATTTACATACATGCAGGCAAAACACTCATGCACTAAAAATAAAAAAAAGCAAAAACAAAAGGTTTTATTTTTTTAACAATTTTTTAAATATATATATATGTATATATATATAATTTTTTTTTTGGTCTTTTTGCAACAGGATCTCCCTGTAGCCCCAGCTGTCCTGGAACTCACTATGTAGACCAGGCTGGCCTTGAACTCACAGAGATTCACCTG
>NW_008336950.1:213811-222750 GCF_000622305.1 Nannospalax galili
CCCGACGGGGTTCCGCCTGCCTCTGTCTCCCGAGTGCTGGGACTACAGGCGTATGCCACCACGCCTGGCTTATTATTTGTTATTTTTATGTGTATGCGTGTATTGCCTGCATATAGGTAAGTGCACCCGTGTCATGCAATGCCCACAGAGGACAGAAGAGGCTGTCAGATCCCTGGATCTGGAGTTATACACAGTTGTTAGCTGCTGTGTGGGTGCTGGAATTCGAACCCAGGTCTTCTGCAAGAACAGCCAGTGTTCTTAACTGCTGAGCCATCTCTCCAGCCCCTGCTTTTTTATTTTTTTTTGAGACAGGGTCTCCCTGTAGTTCCAGCTGGCCTGCTTTGTAGACTACATTGGCCTTGTACAGAGACCTGCCTGAGTGCTGGGATTAAAGGCATGTACCACCATGTACATCACTGCGTAGAGCTTAATAAAATCTTTAAAAACTTGGTGGGTTATGAAATTACAAAGTTCTATAAAAATCTATCTATCTATCTATCTATCTATCTATCTATCTATCTATCTATCTATCTATCATCTGTCTATCTATCTGTATATATGTATGGGGGACCAGGGTTCCCAGCACCTACATGTCAGCTACCAGTCATTCATAACTCCAGTTCCAGGGGATCTTCTGCCCTCTCCTGGCCTCCATGGGCATTGCAACAAACACTCTAAAATAAAAATAAATTAAAAAATAATTTATAAGCTATAGATAAAATGCATAATGGTTAAAAATGCACTATATTTCTTTTGAAAATGTATTTAAATATTTTTTCATCTATCGTTGGTAGACTCTTAGGAAAAGTGTGCACACACAGCCTACATGTATACAATGTTACATTTTTATACTGGTAACAATTTTAAATGGTCAGATGTCTACTGTAACTTTCAAAGTAATGAGAGTCTATATCTAGATATTTAAGCAACAGAAAAAAAATCTTAAAATTATTTTCATCTTGAGTGGCGTATATGTCCTAGTATTCTGACTTTATAATAAAAGGCAAAATGATCCTTAAAGTGAATAATGACATTTTATGAGGCTTTTTAAATGCTGTAATTCATAAATGTATCTAGAGAAATGTGGGGATGTGTTAGAGCATTACAAACATGCTGAGTGCTTCAGAAGAGATGCAGGGGGAGACGTTCTGCTCTTTGCGTTGACGCCTCATGAATTTCCTCTTTATACAACTGCAGTGGCTATGAGGTCCTTCGGCTGAAGGGATACATGTCTTGGGCTATTGGACTGTCTGTGACAGATCTGGCAGGATCAATGCTGAAGAATCTTAGAAGAGTGCACCCAGTTTCCACTCTGGTCAAGGTAGATCTCAGTGAATACTCACGCGTTAGTAGTTAATGAGCCCCTTCCATGTCCCGGGCATTGAACAAGATGCTGAGGTTATAGTGGAAATGGTGACCGAGAGACAGAGACCCTTCCTGATGGAATATAATGAAAGATGGAATTCCTAAGACAATCATAGAAGAGTATGTACAAGAGCAAATTGTGCGCTGGGCGTAGTGGTGCATGCCTTTAATCCCAGCACTCAGGAGGCAGAGGCAGGCAGATCTCTGTGAATTCAAGGCCAGCCTTGGACTCACTGGTCTACATAGTGAGTTCCAGGCCAGCTGGAGCTACAGGGAGACCCTATCTCAAAATTACAAAAAAAAAAAACAAATTGTGGTAAGTGCTGTAAGGACAAACTACCAAGTGTTGAGAACTTGAATGGGTCAGAGTTAATATTCCAAGAGGGGGATCTTGTGCAGAGGTGGATGTAAGCACAGGGCTTGGGAGTTTGAAAGAACTTGCTATCGAAGTGCAGGACGCAAAGGAAAGAGCCCATGGTGAGACTGGGCGGGCCAGCTGCCACTTTCTATAATGGAATCAGGCAAGGCCCGGGCATCATGTTAAAAATGTCATGGCCGGGGCTGGAGAAACAGCTCAGTGGTTAAGAGCACTGACTGCTCTTGCAGAAGACTGGGGTTCGATTCCCAGCACCCACATGGCGGCTGCAAACCATCCTTAACTCCAGTTCCAGGGGAATCTGAAGCCCTCTTCTGATCTCCGTGGCATTGCATGACACAGGTGCACTCACACACATGCAGATAATACACTCGTACACATAAAATAAAAATAATAATTTTTTTTAATCTTTTTGAATCAGGGTCTCCCTGTAGCCCCAGCTGTCCTGGAACTCACTATGTAGACCAGGCTGGCCTTGAACTCACAGAGATCCGCCTGCCTTTGCCTCCCAAGTACTGGGACTACAGGCATGCTCCACCACACCCGGCTTAAATAAAATATATTTTAAAATAATGCCATGGCCTTGAAGGAGAGAACAGATTTGAAGGGGATAAGATTAAATGTAGGGAAACTTTCGTTTTGTCTTTTTTGTTATTGTTTGAGACAAGGTCTTCCTGTAGCCCTAGCCAGCCTGGAACTCACTAGGTAGACCAGGCTGGCCTCAAACTCACAGAGATCTACTTGTCTCTGCCTCCCAAGTGCTGGGATCAAAGGCATGTGCCACCGCACCTGGCATGTGCAGTGTTTAAAAAAAAAGTTATAAACTTATAAGGTTGGGTGTGGTGGCACACGCCTTTAATTCCAGCATTCCAAGAGGCAGAGGCAGGTGGATCTCTGTGAGTTCATGGCCAACCTGGTCTACATAGTGAGTTCCAGGCCAGCTGGGGGCTACAGGGAGACCCTGTCTCAAAAAATATTTATTTCATGTGTATGAGTGTTTTGCCTGCATCTATGTAAGTGCAACATGTTGTTGGTGGAGGCCAGAAGAGGACATTGGATTCCCTGGAACTAGAGCTAAGGACGGTTGTTAGCTGCCATGTGGGTGCTGGGAACCAAACCACGGTCCTTTGCGAGAGCAGCCTGTGCTCTTAAACTGTAAGCCATCTCTCCAGCCTGTGCCCCCTCCCCCATGGAGTCTGTTGAGTTGCCAGTACGTGTATGGCTGCAGGACCACCCACTGAAACACAGGCCACCTCCCCGACAGCCATTAATTGCCAGTTGCTCCTCTGCTAGGGAGGGATTTCCTGATCACCTTCCTTCCATGCTGGGCTTTTGGTTGGCTTCATCTTGTAGACAGACCAGTTGAATTTGAATCACTTTTGAAGAGGAAGGAAGGAAGGAAAGAGGGAGGGAGGGAGGGAAGGGAGGAAGGAAAGTAGGAAGGAAATAGTAAAGTGTATGTAGTGACACGGTCAGGGTGCCTGCCCCAGGTGCTCACAACGGTGCCACTGGAACTGCCTTGCCTCGTCCTTTCCCTCTGTGGTGTCAGTCTCATGTGGGCTTTGTGATGAGACAGCAAAGCCAGCTTCCAGCAGCTGTGAGCTTAGGGTCTGTAATCCCAGGACTCTGCCTCTCTGTTTGCCTGTATTAATTTCCAGATAATTGGACTATTGCTCCTGTAACACCTGTCAGTAGGGAAGAGGACAGTTCCTAAAAGGACAAGAGAGGTCTGCAGTGAAAAAGAGTGGGGCTGGCGACCTGGCTTAGTGGTTAAGGGTGTTTGTGGCTCTTGCAGAGGGCCAGATTTTGTTCCCAGCAGCTGTTTGGACAGCTCACGACTGCCTGTAACTGTCTTCTGCCTAGCTTTGCTTGCCGCTGTAGTCTCCTGTATATTTTTAATTTTTCTCGCACAGTTGCTTTCCTACTGGGGAACTGAACAGTAATCTAACCTTACATTTCAGGGCTTATATGGAATAAATGAAGAAATCTTTCTCAGTGTCCCTTGCATTTTGGGGAACAGCGGTATCACAGATATTGTGAAGGTGAACTTGACCCCTGAAGAGGAGGCCCTCCTCAAGAAAAGTGCAGACATGCTCTGGAATGTCCAGAGGAACCTGGAGTTATAACGACTCAGCGCCCCACTGTTTTAAACACTTTTTGGTATTTCCATATGATTTATAAAAATAAAAATAATGCTGAAGACCATGACATGACAGCAGTCTCCGAGCATTAGAAAGATGAAGTGGCAAAGCAATTGGTCCTTTCCACGGATCCCTTAAGGTCCTGCTGCAGGAAGACCCAGTCTATGAGTAGAAATGATCCCCCTTAAGTACTGACATGTGAGTTGCTTTCAGGTTTATTAGAATGAGTGTCACAACTCATTACAACACAATTCAAGATTCTGCTCACAAAACAAATACTTTTCCACACGCCTTCTCCTGTTGTGACACCCGCACCCTTGCTTCACACTGCCTCTTTAGGTCCTGTTGTGTATCAGAAGAAAAAGAGGGAAACAACTTAAAAAAGTTGGTCTACATAGTTCCAGGTCAGCTGGGGCTACAGGGAGAGCCTGTCTCAAAAAAAATTATGCATATAATGCATATTGCCTGCATGTATATATGTGCACTCATATGAGGAATGCCCGTGGAAGTCAGAATAGGACTTCGGATTCCCTGAAGCTGGAGTTAGAATGGTTGTTAGCCACCATGTGTATGCTGGGAACCTGGATCCTCTGCAATAGCAGCTAGTGCTCTTAACCACTGAGCCATCTCTCTAGCCCCAGGATACAACTTTTGATGTTAAAAAAAATTAAGGGCTAGAGAGATGGCTCGGTGGTTAAGAGTAGGTACTGCTCTTCCAGAGGACCTGAGTTCAATTCCCAGCAACCATGTTGGGTGACTCACACCTCCCTGTAACTCCAGCTCCTGGGGATCCAATGCCTCTAGCTTCCTTGAGCATCTGCATGCACGTGCACACACACATGCACACACAACACGATTAAAAATAAAAATAGAAAACGACATCAAATTGTGCAAATATACCAATTTCACATAAATATGAATTTGCAGATGACTTCGTTGATCTCATGGCTGATTTGGCATCTATGGAAATACCACATAGGTCACTTAGACCATCTCCTGGGTCATTCATTCAGCAAACAACTTCAATGATGACTCTGTTCAGGCATTCGAAGTATTTAGGGTGTGTCAGCCTATTAGTGCTAGAGAGCCTCCTGTCAGTAGCTTCCTCTTGATGTTCAAGATGGGGATGTCTGTGCTTTCCTGATCTATGCATAGCTGGTATTTCCTTGATTCCACAAAGAATTTAAGGTAGATACTGGAAATATATGAAGAAGCAAATGTAGGAATCTAAGTGCAAGGTGACCAGGACAGGACCAGGAAGAAAATGGCCTGGAGGGGGCCTGTGTTCTAGCCATGCCCCCATGTGGTCAGAGCCATTGTTACCCTCACTGCCCAAGCAGTTCGTGTAACCAACTACCGACCATGCCTATTATTTCTTTTTGCCGGTTCTTTCCTTGAATACATAAAATAGTTATACGCTTAATTAGAACAGATGGAAAGGAGGCTTTTCTGTGGGGTTTGCCCTTTTAAACACCAATTAAAACTGTAGAGGTCAAAGTTAAAAAAATATCTACAGGGAAGATTGTAGGAAGTCAAACTGCTACACTATGCATTCTCAATGGACCGATACTGTCCCTGAGGGACGGGGTGAAATTTGGTTCTTGGACACAAACCTGATTTGATGGGCCTTAACATATATGACAGAATGTATGAAATCCAGTGGGCAGGCTTTGAGGGGGCAGATGGGGGGGCCTAAATATTAAGATGTACGAAATGCACAAAAATTCAATCCAAATATTAAAAAAATTGGTTCTTGTGGAGTGATAAATTTTAGACATGACAAGGACTTGGTTCTACGCTAGAAAATGTTATTCCTTAATATTCAGTGCTACTGTGTGTGGTTTCTGAGTGCTCATAGTTTGACTCGGTTCCATGGTTTATGAAACAAGCTTCGGATACACGCACTGTGCATCACAAAAGGAGAACAATTAGACAAAACGCAGTGGAAGTGGAGCCCTTACTCTATTCCAGAAGGATTGTAGAAACCGTCAGCTAGTTCGTGCTACACTCAAAATTACCTATTCGATTTCCGAATTCCTTTTGTAGCTGCCATGGTGGAGCGTGCAATTCCTTTCCCATGGAGGTCGCCTCCCCCACCACGGTCTCCTATAGTTCAGGCTGGCATTGAACTTGCTACAGCTGAGGACGACCTTGAATTCCGATGGCCCTGCCTCAGTGCCCGCAGAAGGTGCCACCATGCCCAGCTCACCCTGGGGGGCTACCTGGCTCCCACCCATGGAAAAAGGCAGGCTTGAGGTCACTTTCTTCTACAGTGCTGGTGAAGAGGCCCCATGAGATTTTAAAAAGCAGGTACTAGACAAGCTCCGGGCGGATGGGCCCTTGGCGGCAGCAGACGCCTTTCCGTCTGCAGAGCACCTCCCAGCCTGTGAGTTATCCATGCAGGGCACACATCTGCGCACAGGTGCAGTGCCAGAGTTCCGCATCTCCGCCTTAACCCTGAAGCATCCTGGGAAGCCGCAGCCGCAGAGGGCATCCGTGGCTCACCCCAGCTTTGCCACCCTGAGGCTGCAGAGATTGAGTACGTGCTGCTCTCGCAGAGGACCCAAGTTCAGTTCCCAACACACACACCAAATTCTCACAACTGCAGGCAACGCCAGCTCCAGGGGGACCTGACACCGTACATGTGCACACACAAGCATGCCAGTCAGATACTACACAGAAAGAATCGCTGACGTCAAATATGTGAGACAGGGAAAGCATTGGATGATGACTTTTACTAGCCATTCCTGACCCCCGCGTTTACAACGGAAAGGCTGAGAGATGCCGTCAGAATACATGCGTTAAGATATTTTTACGTGTATGTGTGTGCATGTTAGTATGAGCCCACGTGTGGGCTCCTGCAGAGGCCAGAAGAGGGTCTCAGATGCCTTGGAGCTGGAGTTACAGGTGCTGACAGCCACCCTGTGGGAGCTGGGACCATCTCCAGTTCTCTTAAAGCAATCTCCCCAGCCCCTAGAATACAATTCTATAGGCTCAGTTTTTTTAGTTTTAGATCATAAAAACTGAGATGACAGAACTGAGCCCATACCCCACATGCTGTTAACATCGCATCTAGAGATTGTACTTACAATAAAGAACCACATTACTGTATTATTAAAATCTAGATTTTGTCCAGACTTCTTCAGCTGTTTTACATCTAAGGTTCTTTTTATGATCCATGGTAACAACGGGATTCCACATGTCTTCCTGGGTATCTCTATAATGTAATGGGTTCAGCCTTGTTTTGATAACTGACCATTAGAGGAGTCAGATAATCATACACCCCTCTGTAAAAATGTCTGGTATTTTTCTCATGGTCAGACAGATGGGTTTGGAGTGTGGGGGGAGACCGGTAAAGACATCCAGGGGATACACTGTCAACACAGTTGCTCAGTCACAGGCTGAAGCAGCTCGGTTTCTCTAATAACTACACTTTTCCCCTTTTTTTACTGTACTGTTTGGACAGGTGGGGAGTTGAGTTCTTTTCCTGGAGGGTAGAGTATCTCCTCCCCAGCACTATTATTTTATTCATTTATTCATTTATTTATTATTAATTAATTAATTAATTTATTTATTTTTGGTCTTTTTTGAGACAGGGTAGGCCTGTAGCCCCAGCTGTCCTGGAACTCTCTATGTAGACCAGACTGGCCTTGAACTCACAGAGATCCACCTGCCTCTGCCTCCTGAGTGCTGGGATTAAAGGCATGTGGCACCACGCCCGGCTATTTTTTTTAATTATTTATTTAATAACCACATAATTAGAAGAAACATTTCATTACAACAGCATCAACATATTCAATAACAATTTCCAGAGCTAAGATGCATCTCTTTCAAAATTGGCTGTAAATTCTTAGGTTTACAGTTGACTTATTACAGTTATACAGTATTATACTCAGTGTAAACCCTATAAGACACAAAATTAAATGAGGTTTTAACCTTTAAAAAAGATCTCCAGCCTGGTGTAGTGGCGTTAAGATGTTTGCACATGTGTTTTATATATATATATATCTGATTATTACTAGTCACAGATGGTTACTTTCTGAAATCCTTGGCATCTGAGCATGGATATAGAGTCATCAGGTAGATTTCAATGGTAATGTTTTTCACATCTACTAATTATTAAGGAGCAAATTTTTATACTTTGAAGAATTATATATTTTTTTAAATTTAATAACCACATGATTAGAAGAAGCATTTTATTACAGCTTTAACATATTCAGTAACACACTCCAGAACAAGGACACATGTCTTTCAAAAGTGGCTGTGAATTTTTAGGTTTACAGTTGAATTAATATAGTTATACAATATTGAACTCAGTATAGACCCTGTAAGATATAAAATTGAATGAGTTTTTAACCTTTAAAGAAGATCTCCATTTCATTTTAAAATATGCTGTTTCCTAATTTTTTTTTGGTCTTTTTGAGACAGGGTCTCCCTGTAGCCCCAGCTGTCCTGGAACTCACTATGTAGACCAGGCTGGCCTTGAACTCACACAGATCCGCCTGCCTCTGCCTCCTGAGTGCTGGGATTAAAGGCATGTGCCACCATACCCGGCTGTTTCCTACATTTTTAATGCTTTTAACACTTAGATGTTTGCACATGTGCCTTTAATCTCTATATATCTGATGATTACTAGTCACAGTGGGTTACACTCAGATCCTTACTACCTGAGTATGGATAAAAGTCATCCAGTAGATTTCACTGGTAATGTTTATCACCTCTACTATTTAACATGAAGTAAATTTTTATGCTTCCTCCTCAAATATGTCTTTTTAAAAAAATTTTGTTGATTTTTCTGTGTGTATAACACAAAGAAAGGTATCTCCTGTCTGGCATTGTTTCTTATATAGCCTTTAGCTATACATATGGACTCTTAAAAATTACATTGACCCCATTAACCTTGATTATACTATCTTTTGGGTGTTTAAGGCCATATAGTTGGCCCAGATAAACCAATTTACTTTTACTCTTAAGTTAGTTTGAGGATCTGTTCCTCAGGGGTCACATGGGCTTGGGAGGAGCCCCTGGCTCCTTTCTTTTATCAGTTCCATCTATGT
>NW_008336950.1:223270-223875 GCF_000622305.1 Nannospalax galili
TTTCAGTACATTTTGGGCCTAATGTGGTTCCCACTGGTTTTCTAAAACTAGCTAGGCATCGTTTATCTCTCACATTATCTAACCCTTCCACCATGGTTTCCCCATTAAGGTGCTCCTATTTTTCCCATTTCTTCTTACTAATACTCTTCTCCTATGGTCCTACCTCTCTTGAGCTCCTTCTTTCCCTTTATCCCCTAGGTTCCTGTATACCCTTCCCTCCCTCTCCCTTAAACTAACCCAATTTTTATCCATATCTCCCTTATTAAGGCCTGTTTTCCACTGTTCTTCTCTTTCAGGTTCTTTCTTTTCCTTTACTTCCCTGGTTCCTTTCCATTATCCTGGTTCCTGTAGTTATGTCTGGATACATATTCACTTACAAGGATTTGAGGATCCGCATATGAGGGAGAACATATGCCGTTTTTTTTTTTTTTTCTTAGTCTGTGTTACTTCACTTACTATAACAGTTTCTAGTTCCATCCATTTACCTGCAAATTTCATTATTTCATCTTTCTTTACTGCTGAATAAAACTCCATTGTGTAAATATACCATATTTTTGTTAACCACTCATCAGTTGAGGGACACTTAGGTTGTTTCCATCTCTTAG
>NW_008336950.1:225360-245860 GCF_000622305.1 Nannospalax galili
ATTTGATCTCTTCTTTTCCAATTATTACTCTTTTAATTTCCTGCTCTTGTCTTATTGCTCTTGCAAGAGTTTCAAGCACTATGTTAAAGGGGAGTGGAGATGGTGGACAGCCTTGTCTGGTTCCTGAATTCAATGCTTCCATTAATTGAAGCTGGGAATGCTTCCACCTTTTCTCCATTCAGAATGATGTTGGCTGTAGGTTTGTTATATATGGATTTAATTATGTTGAGGTATGTTCCCTCCAGTGCAATTCCCTCTAGGACTTTGAACATAAATGTGTCTTGAATTTTGTCAAAGGCTTTCTCTGAATCTATTGAGATGACCATGTGGTTCTTGTCTTTGAGCCCATTTATATGATTTATGACGTTTATTGACATGTATATTACACCATCACTGCATCTCTGGAATAAAGCCAACTTGATCATGGTGGATAATCTTTTTGATGTGTGTCTGTATGCGGTTTGCAAGCATTGGGATTCGAACCCAGGTATTCTGCAAGAACAACCAGTGTTCTTAACCACTGAGCTATCTCTCCAGCCCCCTTTGGTTGTATCTTTACCTGGCTTTGGTATTAAAGTGAAGGAATTTGGAAGTGCATCCTCCATTTCTGTCTTTAGGACTAAATTAAGTACTATTAGATGTAGATACACTTTATATGTCTGGTAGAATTCTGCCGTAAATTCATCTGGTCCTGGGATTTTTTCAGTCAGGAGGTTTTGTATTACTGTTTCAACTTCCTTATGTGATATGGGTCTGTTTAAGCTGTTAATCTCTTCTTGGTTGAGTTTTGGTGGTTCCCATGCCTTTAGATATCCATCTATTTCTTTTAGGTTTTCAAATTTAGTAGCTTATAGGTTTTTAAAGTATTCCCTTATAATGTTCTGATCTCTTTGGTGTCTGTTGTGATGTTTCCCCTTTCGTCTGATTTTGTTGATTTTCTTTCTTTCTTTTGGTTATCTGGGCTAGTGGTCTATCAATCTTGTTTATCTTTTCAAAGAACCAGCTCTTGGAATTGTTGATTCTTTCTATTGTTTTCTTTGTTTCAATTTCATTGATTTCTGCCCTGATTTTTGTTATTTCTTCTTGTCTGCTGGGTTTTGGTTTTGTTTGCTGTTGCTTTTCAAGTGTGTTGAGTTGCAGTGTTAAGTCATTTATTTGTGTTCTTTCCAATTTTTCGATGTAGGCACTTAGAGCTATAAACTTCACTCTAAGGACAGCTTGCAGCATGTCCCTCCTTTGAGCCATTCATTGTTCAGGAGTGTGTTGTTTAATCTCCACGTGTTCATATAGTTACTAGGGTCTCTTCTGGTATTGATTTTAAGCTTTTTGCATTGTGGTCTGATAGAATGCATGAAATTATTTCAGTCTTTTTGTATTTGTTGAGATTTGTTTTGTGCCCCAGGACATGGTTAGTTTTGGAGACAGTTCCGTGGGGCACTGAATAGAACGTACATTCTTTGGTGCTTGGGTGGAATACTCGGTAGGTGTCTGTTAGGTCCATTTGATATATGGTATTGTTTAATTCAGATGTCTCTGTTAATTCTCTGTCCTGTTGACCTGAATGGGGTATTGAAGTCCCCTACTATTAATGAGTTGGTGTTAATCTGGGTCTTAAAGTCCTGTAGTACTGTTTTTATGAAGTTTGGTGCACCAGAGTTTGGTGAATATATATTCAGGTTTGTAATATCTTCTTGGTTTATTGTTCCTTTGATCAAAATGAAGTGGCCTTCTTTGTCTCTTCTGATTAGTTTTAGTTTAAAGTCTATTTTGTCAGATATTAGAATTGCAACGCCTGCTTTTTTCTTAGTACCATTCACTTGGTATATATATATTTTTCCATCCTTTCACCTTAAGGTAGTGCCTGTCCTTGAAAGTGAGATAAGTTTCTTGCAGACAACAAAAAGATGGGTTTTGTTTCTTAATCCATTCAACTAGTCTGTGTCTTCTGACTGGGGAGTTCAGTCCATTGGTATTTAAAGTTATTGATGAAAGATGTGTATTGAATCCTGTCATTTTTATTTCTGTTCACATTCTTGATATAGCTGTACTTTTCCACAGTTATACCTTCATTGAATTTCTTTACATCACCCCTTGTGTATAGTCGTTCCTTTCTTAGCTCTTTGTATTGCTTCCAGAACTCTCTGAAGGGCTGGTTTTGTGGACATGAATTCTTTCAGCCTATTTATGTCATGGAAGATTTTTCTTTCCCCTTCAACTATGATAGACATTTTGGCTCGGTAAAGTAATCTGGGTTGGCATCTGTGGTTATTTAGAGCTGGGAATACTTTGGTCCAGGCTCTTCTGGCTTTCATAGTTTGCACTGAAAAGTCAGCTGTAATCCTGATGGGTGTTCCTTTATATGTGATTTGATGTTTTTCTTTTGCAGCTTTCAGTATTGTCTCCTTGTTCTGAACATTTAGTGGTTTTACTATGATATGCAGTGGAGAGTTTCTTTTCTGGTCCTGTCTATTTGGTGTTCTATATGCTTCTTCTATCTGTATATGTATGTTTTCATTAATTTAGTGAAGTTTTTGTTTATAAAAAAAAAATGCTTCTTGTATTGGTAAGGGCATGTCTTTAATTTTGGGAAATTTTGTTCTACAATTTTTTTCAAGATCTGGTCCATACAAGTATCCTGAGATTCTTTTCCTTCTTCTATGCCTATGAAACATAAGATTGGTCTTTTTATAGTGTCACATAATTCCTGAATACTCCATTCTTGTGTTTTCTTAAATTTTTCATAATCTTTACTTGAGTGGTCTAATTCATCCACTTTATCCTCCAGTCTTGATATTCTGTTTTTCATTTCATTCATCCTATTGGTGAGGCTTTCTCCTGTCATTTCTAATTGGTTTACTGTTTCACTTCCTTCTTCATTTCAGCCCGAGTATTCTTCAATATTTCTAGCTCTTTTCTGAATTCATTCAGAAGTTTATCCCTATCTTCCTTCAGTTCTTTGATTTCTTTGTGTGTTCTTTAAATTCACTGAATTCTTTTATCATGTTCATAATTGTTCTTTTGAGTTCCATGTCCTGTGTTTTATCTAGGAGTTCTCATTGTACTCCTCTAGAGGACTATTGGTACTTGGTGGGGATATATTATTTTGGTTTTTCATGCTATTATTTTTTCTTTGTGACTTTGACTTGTGAATTTCGTTCAAAGTCTGATTCTTGTGTAAGACTCAAGCCTTCCTTTGTTGAGTTTAGATCTGCTTCTTTTTGTAAACTTTATGTGCCTTTGTGGTTTGCTTGTTGGGCACGAGAAGCTGGTTGGTCTAGGCTTCAGGTTCTCTCTTTTGATTTTGTATCGGAGTGGCCTAATTGTTTTTGTCTTCAGGAGTTCCCACAGAGGCCCAAGTGAGATGAGGCTCAGATGATATCAGGCTTTCTCCTAAAGTCTGGGTCTCTCGAGGAAAGATGCTGCCCTCAAGAATTTGGGGGTTGGGCTGGCCTGGGATAGATGCTGGTCTCAGGAAGCTGGTGGCTGTGCCACCCAAGGAAGTAAAGGGAGGTGAGGGCAGGACCAGGCCTAGAGGGTTCCTGGGGGCCACAGGGAGGAAATGGGTTGATACTGATGCAAAGGATCAGGAAGCAGTGGTGGCTCTGGGTCGAGAGGTTAGCCCCAGTGTCTGGGGTGCTGTGCTGGATAGCTTTAGTGTCAACTTGACACACCTGGGTTGAGGGAACCTCAATTGGGGAATTGCTTTCATTGGACTGGCCCGTGGCCATGTCCATGGGGCACCTTCTTGATTGTTGTGTAATGTGGGAGGGCCCAGCCCACTGCGGTGGTACCACCCCTGGGCAGGTGGGCCTGTGTTGCATAAGAAAGCAGGCTGAGTAGGGGCCAGGGGGGGCAAGCCAGTAAGCAGCATTCCTCCATGGCCTGTGCTCCAGCTCCTGCCTCCAGGTTCCTGCCCTGAGTTCCTACGTTGGGCTCCCTGATGAACTGTGACCTGGGAGGTGTAAGCTGAATAAACCCTTTCCTCCCGAAGTTGGTAGTGGTCAAAGTGTTTTGTCACAGCAATGGAGAAACAAACCAGAACAGGTGCTAAGACAAGAAATGGGCCTGTACCCAGCCTGGGAGGAGAGACTCAGTGGGGGAGCTGGGAGGGTGAAAGAGGCTGGGGGAGTCAAGGCATACTGGGCACGCTAGACTTACCCAGGGAAGGTACTGGGACCAGGACACCGGAGGCTGTGCAGCCCAGGAAGCAAAGGGATATGAGGGCAGGACCTAGTCCAGAGGGCTCCTGGGGACCAGGAAAGGTGCTGGCACCAGGCCACTCAGAGGCTGTGCAGCCCAGGGAAGTAAAGGCAGTATTATTTTAATTCTTTGGCATAGTAAATTTGTTTCGTCTCACCTATTTATCATTTATTAATGCCATTATGAAGTCGTGGATCTTATTTTAGCCTTTGGGTTATAACCTGATTTGTGTGTGTCCGTGTGGGAGAGGGACTTGAACCAAGGGGCTCATCATTGTAGGCGAGTACTCGACCAATGCGTTGTCTTCAGCTCCCTTTTTACTTGTTAGTTTTGAGACAGGGTCTCACTGTTTAGCATTGGTTGGCCTGGAACTTGCTATGCAGACCAGGTTGGTTGGCCTGAATTCACAGATCTGCCTGCCTCTGCCTCCAGAGTGCTGGGGTTCAAGAGTGTGAGCCACCAAATCTAGCTCCTTTTTACTTTTGAGACAGGGTCTTGATAAGTTGCCCAGTTTGGCCTTAAACTTTCTCAGTAGCCCCAGGTAGGCCCTGGACTTTTTTGTTTGTTTTATTTTGTTTTGAGACAGGGTCTCCTTGTAGCCCCAGCTGGCCTGGAACTCACTATGTAGACCAGGCTGGCCTTGAATTCTCAGAGATCCACCTGCCTCTGCCTCCCAAGTGCTGGGATTAAAGGCGTGTGCCACCATGCCTGGCAGAACTTGGACTTTTAAGGTACTGGTATGGTCTAGTTTAAAATGTGAAGTGTGGGCTGGAGAGATGGCTCAGCAGTACTGACTGCTCTTGCAGAAGACCTGGGTTCAAGTCCCAGCACCCACATGGAGGCTACCAACCATCTGTAACTCCAGTTCCAGGGAATCTAATGTCCTCTTCTGGCCTCTGCAGGCATTGCATGACATGGGCGCACTCATATACATGCAGGCAATACACTCATACACATAAAAAAAATAAAACGTAAAGTGTATGTGTCGGGAGCCATGCTTGCCATAAGCACTGGAAATTAGGAGAGTGTCACTTTAAGAGCTTCTGAGCTCTCTGCTTCAGCGGTCAGAGCTGACAGGCTGTACCTGGATGATAAATCAGGTCTTCTAGAAAGTTAGTTTCAGTTCGGCCTTCATGCTGTCTCTATAGTAACCCTTTTGTTTCTGTTGGGAAGATTCACCTGGGTAACCCAAACTCTGGGCCGGATAAAAAGGACCTGTGGGACCCCTCAGTAGATTCTTCCTCCTAAAGAGCGCTCTCCTCTCTGTACCTGCTGTCTCTTTAATAAATTCCTCGCATAACTTCAGACGTATGACTGAGTGTCCTTTTTGTTGAAGACCCAAGCCTGGTGGGCTTGGGGGGCGTTAGACAGTATGGTTTTAGATTTACATTAAGTGGACTAGAGTAAGACTGAACAAACGGGCTGGAGAGATGGCTCAGCAGTTAAGAGCACTGACTGCTCTTGCAGAGGACCCAGGTTTGATTCCCAGCACCCACATGGCGTATACGAACTGTCCTTAACTCCAGTTCCTGGGAATCTGAAGCTCTCTTCTGATCTCTGCAGCACTGCATGACACGGGTGCACTCACATACATGCAGGCAATACATTCATATACATAAAATAAAAAAAATAATAAAAAATTAAAAAAAGACTGAACAAATAATATGAGCTGGATCCATGCTTAAGTCACTGCACAAAAGACACTGTTTTATTCAGGGAAAAATTATGACAAATATGATTAAAATTGCTCCCCCATGGTGATGTGTGTATTCAACTTTCTGCATACTTGAGGTAGCAGGAATCATTTCTCCATTCTGTGTCCAGTAAGTGTTGTCCCTTTCAGGAAGTGATTGTGAGAGTTGGGCTTCATTTTTGATCCACTGACCAATAGTGTAGTGGGAACGGGACGTGACTGGACACTGGTCTGTTAGATCTGCTGAATGAGATAATGGCACTACTGTTCTTGGTAACTACCCTTTTTGGGGGGAGTGGAGTTATGGTTTCTCTTTTAAAAAATATTTATTACTATTTTTGTGTGTGTGTGTCTTTTTGAGACAGGGTCTCCCTGTAGCTTCAGCTGGCCTGAACTCCCTATATAGACCAGGCTGGCCTGGAACTCACAGAGATCTGCCTGCCTCCGCCTCCCAAGGGCTGGGACTAAAGAAAGGTGTGCGCCACCATGCCCGGCCTTAATATTTTTATTGGTTCCAGCGTGTCATGAGATGTATATGACCATATTCACACCTTTCCCCTTCTACCCCACTTTACTAATTCCCACCTTCATGTCCTCTACCGTCTTTTAAAATTTTTGTTTTTATTTTATGTGTATGTATGTATTGCCTGCATGTAGGTAAGTGCACCCATGTCATACAATGCCCTCAGAGGTCAGAAGAGGCTGTCGGATCCCCTGGGACTGGAGTTACGGACAGTTGTTAGCTGCCATGTGGGTGTGGGATTCGAATCCGGGTCTTCTGCAAGAACAGTCAGTGTTCTTAACTGCTGAGCCTTCTCTCCAGCCCCACATTACCATTTCTATTTGTAGTTGGCAAATGGAGTTTAGAGAAGCTAACTTTAAAGTTACATAACCAAGAAAGTAATGGAGTTAGGAAGTGCCCATGGAGGTCAGAAAAGGGTGTTGGATCCCTTGGAACTGGAGTTATGGGCAGCTGTTAGCCACCATGTGGGTGCTGGGACGCAAACCTGGGTCCTCTGCAGGAGTAGCTGGTGATCTTAACCACTGAGCCATCTCTCCAGTCCCCCCCCGCTATTTTTTTTTTTTTTTTTTTTAAATAAAGCCTATCTGTTTCCTAAATGCTCTTGGGTTCTATCCCTTAGAACCTGGTCAGCCTACCAGTAAGGAAATCTGACTCTCTCCCAGGATCTATCAATTTCCAATTAGGTCCTCAGCTAGGGCTGGGGCTTTCTGCCCACTTCCCCTTGCTGGGCTCCGTCTGGCTTGAGTCTGCACAGGTCTTGTGCATGCTCTCGTCAGTGCTGTGAGTCCATATGTGCAATGGCCCTATGGTGTCCAGACAATCTAGTTTCCTGCATTCATCCAACACCTCTGGCTCTTCTTTCTGCCCCATCTTCCTGAGTCTTAGGAGAGGGCTGAGCACTCGACAGTCTCTTATTCTCTGCACCGTAACTACTTTTTATTTTGTTGTAAATTTTCTAATAAAACTTTAAAAAATAAAAAATTTCTCTCCCCAAAATAATATATTCATAGTTCAAAAACAAAAGTCAAAACTATAGGCAACCATGGAAATCAATTTTTTAAGTGTGCTGTTTCCTTTTAAGTGCAGATATTGCTTCACCTTTCTGACACGTAAAATTGCATGCTACAAAATCATAGCACAAGCACTGGCAAGACAGCTCGGTGGGTAAATGTGGTTGCTTTGCAAGCCTCATGACCCAAGTTTGATGCCCAGAACCCATGTAAAGGTGGAAGGAGAGAACTGATGTCACAATATCCTCTGACCTCCATGGCACACCGTTGCACATGCACACCGACACAACACTCGTGCACACTGGGGAGTTGGGGGGACAGCTTAGCAGGAAAAGTGCTTGCTACGTAAGCCTGACAACCGGAGTTTGATCCCCAGGATTCACAGTGGAAGGCAAGAACTGACTCCTGAAAGCTGTCTTTTGGCGTCCACACATACACCCCAACACACATGGACTCACAAATCACACACAATAAATAAAAATTTAAAAAGATATAGTACTGTTTTCTGCAGATAATACCGATATACTGATCATACAACTATAAATGTGTAGAGTAGGGAGGACCCTTATGTTTTTTTCCATTTATTCAGAAAACTTTGATGGAGCCCCTGTACGTCAGGTAGGTGCTAAGCCCAATGGGTGGAGAGGAATGACTTCTCAAAAGCTTATAGGCTCATTCATTCTAGTGAGAAATTCCTTGAGCAGAAACCGTTTTATCACTGTGCAGCCTGGGCTTAACTGGAGGGCTGGGCAGGGTCACCACCTAAAGAGAATGTCTTCCTGTGCTACTCTGATGAGCTGAAACTTGTATCTTCCCTGCCTGGACTCTTAATACTGTAGAGAAACACTGCTCTATTACATAGTGTAATAATTCACAAGCTGGACCTACTGCAATAAAACCTTTTCATTTTCCAATTAGTCAAGATGTAGTCTCCACCACCCTGCCTCTGACTGATAGTTGGTTTTTTTTTTTGTTTTTTTTTTTATATGTATGAGTGTTTTGCCTACATGTAAGTGTACTCATCCACACAATGCCCACAGAGGCCAGAAGAGGGTACTGGATCAATTGTTACTGCAGTTTACAGATGGCTGTTGGCCACCATGTGGGTGCTGGGAACTGAACCTGGGTCCTCTGCAAGAGCGGCCAATGCTCTTAACCCCTGAGTCATCTCTCCAGTCCCTTGAGTAATTATTTTTTAGGGCTTGGATAATGAACTCACCTTTGTAGATGTGTGTGTGTGTGTGTGTGTGTGTGTGTGTAGGTGGACTTGGGAGGCCAGACGTTAATGTCAGGAGACATCCACTGTATTATGTTCCACCTTTTTTTGAGGCAGGGTCTTTCACTGACTTTAAAGCTTACCATTTTGGTTAGACTGATTAGCTAGTGAGCTCCCAGCATCCCCCTGCTCCGTCTTCCTCCCCTCCCCTCTCCCAGTGTTGGGATATGTTTGCCACCATGCCTGGCTTTTACACAGGTGCTGGGGATCTGAACTCAAGCCCTCAAGCTTGCACAGCACCCACTGGGCCATCAAGTCCCCCACTGCTCACTCCTCCCCCATCTGTGGATGTTGAAGACAGTATGAAGGGTGAGACAACGGAACTACAACATGGCAGCCTTCTACAAAACACACCGTCTCCAGCACAGGATAGGCTGCAGTTAAACACTATAAACATTCCAGCACTGTGAGAATAAATACCTATGGAAATCACCTCTATTTTATGAGGTCTCCAGATCTGTGAACAGAGCTGGCACTTCCTACTCTGCGCCTCATGTTGTCCCGAATCCCTCAGGTTGTACTTTGCTTGCAAGACTCCCGACGGCGTAGACCCCGACCTAAGTTTACCTTTAAACCCTGAGCATAACTGTTTCACAGATGATGCATTTGTGAATTGAGGTTAAATAAAAATGGAGTAGGGATTTGAACCTACTTCTAACTCCAAAGCTAAGGTTCTTTTTTTTTTTTTTTTTTTTTCCTTTTTGAGACAGGGTCTCCCTGTAGCCCCAGCTGTCCTGGAACTCACTGTGTAGACCAGGCTGGCCTCGAATTCACAGACATCCATCTGCCTCTGCCTCCCAAGTGCTGGGACTAAAGGTGTGCACCACCACAACCAGCCTCAAAGTTAAGATTCTTTTAAAAAATATTTTATTATTTAATTATGTGTATATATGTGTAGGGTTTGTATATGTGAGTGTAGTGCTGGAGTAAAGGGCTGCTGGAAATCAAACTCAGGTCTTCTGGAAGAGCATACACACTCTTAACCACTGAGCCAGCTTGACAGCCCCAAAGCACTTTGTTTTTTCTTTTTTGAATATTTTATTATTTTTATTTTATGTGTATGAGTGTATTACCTGCATGTATTTGAGTGCCCCTGTATCATGCAATGCGGTGGAGGTCAGAAGAGGGCTTCGGATTCCCCTGGAACTGGAGTTAAGAACGGTTTGTAGCCGCCATGTGGGTGTTGGAACTTGAACCCGGCTCCTCTGCAAGAGCAGTCAGTGCTCTAACTGCTGAGCCATCTCTCCAGCCCCCTCTTGTTTTTGAAAGAGTCTTGCTATGTAGTTCATACTGGCCTTAATCTTACAATCCTGCCTCAGCCTGACTGCTGTATCACAACTGAGTTCTTAATTACTGCACCCATTTACTTGGCACCCCAGAGAGAACTACGTGAACAAAGATCTCCCTGTCGAAGGGTCTTTTCACACCACATGTATTTCTAAGCGAATATTCTGTCTTTACGAGACAACCCAGTTTTAATCTTTTTAAAAAATATTTTATTATTTTTAAAATTTTATGTGAGTGCATTGCCTGCATGTATGAGTGCACCTGTGTCATGCAATGCCTCGGAGGTCAGAAGAAAGCTTTCGATTCCCCTGGAACTAGAGTTAAGGATGGTTCATAGCCGCCATGTGGGTGCTGGGACTCAAACCTGGGTCCTCTGCAAGAGCAGTCAGTGCTCTTACCCGCTGAGCCGTCTCTCCAGCCCCCCAGTTTTAATCTTAAACAGTATTGAATCCCCGAAACTAAGGGTGCTATGAGCTGGGCACGGTGCTGCTTGTAATCCCAGAAGCAGGGGCAGGAGTGTGAGCTCAGGACAGCCTGGAAAAAACCAGCAAGATCCTGTTTCAAAAAAGAAAAAAAGGGTGGAGGGGTGGTGTACCTGGAGAGATGGTTCAGCAGATTAAGAGCACTGGCTACTCTTGTAGAGAACCTGACTTCAGTTTCCAGGACCCATATGGCGGCTAACTGTCCCTAACTCCAATTTCAGAGGCTCCAAGACCCTCTTCAGACCTCTTCGGACACTGCACAACATGGATGCACTTACATACATGCAGGAAAACACTCGCACATAAAACTAAAACTAAAAAAACCCAAAATACTCTTGAGCATAGCAGATGATTTAAAGGAACCCACCCTGAACTTTTTTTTTTTTGGTCTTTTTTGAGACAGGGTCTCCCTGCAGCCTCAGCTGGTCTGGAACTCACTATGTAGACCAGGCTGGCTTTGAACTCACAGAGAGCTGCCTGCCTCTGTCTCTGACTCCCAAGTGCTGGGATTAAAGGCCTTTGCTACCATGCCTGGCTACCACCATACCCAGTTCACTCTGCACTCTTTCAAAACTACTTTGGTGACTGAGAGGAAAAAATGTATTTAAATGTCAGGTGATTTCTTTCATGATTATTTGCCTCTAATATTTCCTGAGATTATACTGATAACGCAAATTCCAACCTAGTAATCATCACAGCAAGTGCCTACCAGCACTGAGTCCAACAAGTAGCTTCCATCTTCAAAGTACTGACTTTCAGTTTCACCTAATACAATCAATACCTTCTGAAAACTGATTCTTGTTACTAAGGTCAGTTCTAACTGTATGGAGAAAGGGTAAGATCAGTAATTCTGGGGCTGGAGAGATGGCTCAGTGGTTAAGAGCACAGGCTGCTCTTGCAGAGGATCAGGGTTCAGCTCCCAGCACCCACATGATGGCTAACAGGCACCTCTAACTCCGATTCCAAGGGATCCTGTGCTGGACAGCTTTAGTGTCAACTTGACACACCTGGGTTGAGGGAGCCTTAATTGGGAAATTGCCTCCATTGGACTAGCCTGTGGTCATGTCTATGGGGCATCTTGTTGATTGTTGAATGATGTGGGAGGACCCAGCCCACTGTGGGTGATGCCACCCCTGGGCAGGTGGGCCTGTGTTGCATAAGAAAACAGGCTGAGCAAGGGCCAGGAGAGCAAGCCAGTAAGCAGTGTTCCTCCATAGCCTCTGCCTCCAGGTTCCTGCCCTGAGTTCCTACCTTGGGCTCCCTGATGAACTGTGACCTGGGAGATGTAAGCCGAATAAACCCTTTCCTCCCCAAGTTGGTATTGGTCAGAATATTTTGTCACAGCAATGAACAAACTAGGACAGATGCAAAACCCTCTTCTGGTCTTCTTAGGCATTGCACGACACAGGCAATACACTTACACGTACACACACACACACACACACACACACACACACACACACACATACACACACACACACAGAGATTGGTGATTCTACAGAAAAAGAATTTGAATATTAAATTCGAAACTACAATTATTATTTTAGAATCCTAGTGTTTTTGTCAGTGTTACATAGCTGGCACAACTGTAACTTGTGTATGTACCATGTGTGGAGTGAAGGAGCAGTTAAACAAGTGTGTGTAAAGACAATGTGCTATTAGTATGACCACATGGCTTACATTCTTTTTTTCGTCTTTTTGAGACAGGGTCTCGCTATAGCCCCAGCTGTCCTGGAACTCACTATGTAGACCAGGCTGGCCTTGAACTCACAGAGATCCGCCTGCCTCTGCCTCCCAAGTGCTGGGATTAAAGGCGTGTGCCACCACACCCGGCTTGGCTTACATTCTTTTTAATATTATTTTTATTTTATTTGTATGAATGTTTTGTCTGCACATATGTTAAGTGTATCACATGCACACAGGCCTAGAGAGGCCAGAAGAGGGTATCGGATCCCTCTGAAACTAGACTTACAGATGGTTGTTAGCTGTCATGTGAGTGCTGGGAACCGAACCCGGGTCCTTTGTAAGAGCAGCCAGTGCTCTGATCTGCTGAGCCATCTCTCCAGCCCCATGGTTTACATTTTTAAGGGTGTGCTTAGGTTTGCTTTGGATTATTGTGAAGAGTGAAGCAGCTCTAAGGGTGACTGCACGCTCTCCAGATCTGTTCTAGACTCCTCATTGGAACACACACATTGGGCAATTTCAAGGCGCACTTTAGAGATAAGCTCTGCTGGACTTCTGATAGATGCCAAGTAGCGAGGGGAATGGAAGGATAAAAACGTTCACATTTCCTCCTTTCCAGGTCAACTCACTCAATGCAGAGCTGCTTATCTAGGGTGGGATGCTTCCATGGGGGAAGTGAGGGAAGATCTCTGAGGCATGCTAATCAGACATTGAAGACACTCAAGAGGAACTGCCTGTGCTGGAGAGCTTCAATGCCAACTTGACACACACACCTGGGTAGAGGAGCCTCAATTGGGGAATTGCCTCCATTGGACTGGCCTGTGGCCATGTCTGTGGGGCATTTTCTTGACTGTTCAGTGATGTGGAGGGCCCAAACCACTGTGGGTGGTGCCATCCCTGGGCAGGTTGTTCTGTATTGTCTAAGAAAGCAGGTTGAGCACAGGACAGAGGAGCAGCCAGTAGGCAGCGTTCCTCCATGGTCTGTGCTTCAGCTCCTGCCTCCAGGTTCCTGCCCTGAGTTCCTATCTTGGGCTTCCTGATGAACTGTGACCCAGGAGATGTAAGATAAATAAACCCTTTCCTCCCCAAGTTGGCAGTGGTCAGAGTGTTTTGTCACAGTAATTGAAAACAAACTAGAACACTGACTGTCAGGCAGGCAGTTGGAGTCTTAAGAGTTCAGGAGTTTAGCACTATGTAATGACTGTACTTTAAAATCATCTAGAAGCTTTAAATCTATGGACAGCCAAAAATTGGGAACCTGATTTTGCTTATTTATTTATTTATTTATTTATTTATTTATTTCTTTTTGAGACAGGGTCTCCCTGTAGCCCCAGCTGCCCTGGAACTCACTATATGCACTGAAAATGTACTCTTTTTTTTTTTTTTGCCTTTTTGAGAGGGGGTCTCCTTGTAGCCCTGGCTGGCCTGGAACTTACTAGGTAGACCAGGCTGGCCTCAAACTCACAGAGATCTGCCTGCCTGTGCCTCCTGAGTGCTGGGATTAATGGCGTGGGTCACCATGCCCGGCTTGCTTGATCATTTAAAAGTTAACATACAGAGTTGCTATTTGCTGTACTGGATTTACTATAAAGTACTCAGAACTCCAGTTCCAAATTTAGGGAAGAAGATACTTCAAGTCTAGTTTTAGCGCTGTCCACTTGGGCCTGCAGTCTGCACTCCTTCACAGGGGTGGTCTGCAGTTCACCACTACTACATCCATTTTCTCCATCTTCTGTTTTCTTTTCTGGTCTTTTTGAGTCAGGGTCTCCCTGTAGCCCCAGCTGGCCCAGAACTCACTATGCAGACCAGGGTGGCCTTGAACTCGCAGAGATATACCTGCTTCTACCTCCCGAGTGCTGGGATCAAAGGTGTGAGCTACCATGCGTGATGAGATACTGATTTTTAAAATAAATTGTTACTGGGGGCTAGAGAGATGGCTCAGTGGTTAAGAGCACTGACTGCTCTTGCAGAGGACCTGGATTCGATTCTCAGCACCCACATGGCGGCTACAAACTGTCCTTTACTCCAGTTCCAGGGGAATCCGAATCCCTCTTCTGACCTCCGTGGCATTGCACGACACGGGTGCACTCGCATGCACACAGGCAATATACTCAATACACGTTAAAAAAAAAAGTGAACAAATTGTTACTGTACATACTAGATCTGATCCCAGCAATCTGTCTTCTCTCTTTAGTCTGAGGGTCACTCTGTAGCCAGGAAGGCCTTAAAACTTTCTGTCCTCCTGCTTCTGCCCAAGTGCTGGATTACAGGTGTGCACCCTGTATCTATTCTTACCAGTCTGGGTTTCTCAGCTTTGCAGATCTACAAAGAATCAGTTTTTAGTGTTAGTACTCTCTACTAGCTATTTCGTCAATTTTTAGCATAATTTATTATTTCTTTTCTTGACTTTTTTTTCTTCAATGTGATACTCTTGTTTTGTTTCTTTAGAAGTTTAGGGGGCAGGAGAAATGTGTAGCAGTTAAGAGCACTGCCTACTCTTGCAGAAGTTCAGTTCCTAGCACCCACATGGTGGCTAACAATCACTCTAGCTCTAGGGGACCCAACATTGTCTTCTGGCCTCTGCAGGCATTGCACGGATGGGTGCACTTACACACATGCAGGCACTCATTTTAAATGATAAAGCTTCTGCTATAATTAAGATCTTTCTGGTTTTCTGTGGCATTTGCTACCATAGGTTTAGTATTCCTTCTCTGAATGTTTGGTACCAGATGTGTTTCAGGATTCAGTGTTTTCAGATTTTGAAATATTTGTGCTTTAATCACCACCTTCCCTAATCAGTAATGGCCCCAAAATTTGAATTTTTTGAGCATCACATCAGTTCTCAAAATGTTTTGAATTTTGGAACATTTCAGGTTTTTTGGCTTTTGGATTAGAGCTGTCCAACCTATTTTAATTTCCCTTGAGGCTCTATATAAATGCTATTCCCAAAATTTTGGTGCCCTGTCTTTCATTTCAAATATTCGAACATTTCTGTTATGACTCCCACTCATCATACTTATTAGAGGATCTAGACCTTAGACTTTTTGTCTACCTAATGCAAAATTTCATTAAAAAAAAAAAAAAAGTCATGGTTCATTTAGCCCTAGAAAGAAAGTGGGCACAGCAGCAACCTATCCCAGAAAAGGTCACTCAGATCCTTTAATAGCAAATATTTAACATTCGGAGCTCTATGTGTTATCTATTAAACAGAATATTAGGGGGCTGGAGAGATGGCTCAGTGGTTAAGAACACTGGCTGTTCTTGAAGAGGACATGGGTTCGAATCCCAGGACACACACGGCAGCTAACAGCTGTACGTAACTCCAGTTCCAGGGGATCTGACAGCTCTTCTGTCCTCCAAGAGCACTGCACAACACGGGTGCACTTACTACGTGCAGGCAATACATGCATACACATTAAAAAAAAAATTAAAAAAGACACATAATATTAAACTGCAATTTATAATAGATTAATTACACTTTGTTTGTTAAATGGAAATCAGGGATTTCTTCTTTTTTTTATTTTGGTATTTTTGAAACAGGGGCTCCCTGTAGCCTCAGTTGACCTGGAACTCAGTATGTAGACCAGGCTGGCCTGGAACTCACAGAGATCCGCCTGCCTCTGCCTCTGCCTCCCAAGTGCTGGGATTAAAGGCTAGCGCCACCACGCCCAGCAAATCAGGGCTTCTTACTAGGATTTCCTCAAGAAGTCCAATAAAGAAGAGGAAAATTATGCAACAAATTTTATTTAGCATAGTCAGTCCCCACATTCAGCACAAAAAGTTTACAGAGGATAGAAAGTGCATTAATAAAAGCCAGTCTTTACCCAAAGGAAACAGAAAATATATTATTGATTCAAAATATTTTACACTTGAATGATAAACTGCAATAACTTATTCTGGGTACCTACGGATAAGAGAAAGGAGAAGAGAATGTTCTGAGAAGAGCTGGTGCAGCCGAGGCCAGTCAGTAGAGCTCACTTAGGCCTGCTGTCCTTCTCGCCTTCTGCATCAGTGCTCTCAGCTGGAACTGCTTCCGGGACAGGAGGCGCACGTGCTGTAAGAGGGAGGGGATTAATAGTTCAGAATGGTTTGATCAGGCTTCAAGTATCAGACAGCTTGTAATGATCCAGAGAGAATGTAACAACCCTAACCACACCGATCAACCTAAGAACCATTACCTCATTATACAGGGATTTAAAACCGATCACATGGCAGGATCTGGCTCCGGTTGTTTGGTTTGGCTTCACAACACCGAGGACTGAATCCAGAGCCCTGCACACAATAGGTAAGCACTGTGCCCTGAGAACCATCTTAAGCCCTGAGCTGAATCGCCAGACTCCAAGATACCAGGAAAACATACTATAATTCTAATCTAGGTTGCCAACTTGTCCCTTGGCTAAAAGGAAGGGATGGGATAAGGAGCACAGGACTAGCTTTACCCCTGGACCCACTGGCTAGAAAGCAGCACACTTCTCTTGCCTCTGTTTACATCTTTTCTTATGCCATGTCCCCCACTGGGTAGAGCATTCCCCCTGGAACTCTACTTAACACTCAGCCATTCACCTTTCTGCCCCAGACCTGAGGGACTTGGGTTAGCTACTCACCCACTGTGAGGCAGGCAAGATCAGCAAGATCCTGCTCAGCCTGCCAAGAACACTGAGGTACCATCAGACGCAGGATCCATTATTCAAAGGGTCACTATTCAAAGGTCACTATTTCTAGGATCATATTCTCCGTGACCCAACAGAAAGCAGTAACCGGGTATGGTGGCACATGCCTTTAGTCTCAGCATGTGGGAGGCAGAGGCAGGCCAATCTCTTTGAGATCAAGGCCAGCCTGGTCTACATACTGAGTTCCAGGCCACTTGGGACTACAGGAAGACCCTTGTCTTAAAAAAAAACAAACCAACCAACCAACCCTGGCTATCCTATTGGATTTCCAGTAAACAGCAAACACTCTTCATTCCAAAGGGAAGCCCATTCCTTCCAGGGTGTCTGATCTGGGAAAACTGGACTAAAATCAGACTTTCAACAAATAAAAAATGGGGGTTGGTAATAATCTCAACTTAGGTGGTATGACGTGGAGGAAATTAAAACCTCAATGTCTACCTGATGTGCTCCTGACCCAAGCAGGCACAGAAGCAGCAGCATGACACTGGGGCTAAGAGCAGGAGCTATTCATCCTTAAGGACCCGGGTTCAGTTCCCAGCACCCATTCGGCAACTAACAACCATCTATTCATAACTCCAGTTCCAGGGGATCCAACACCCTCTTCTGGTCTCTGTGGGCACTGCATGTACAAGTGCACTTACACACGTGGGCAAAACACTCACACACATAAAATTAGCAAAAAAATTTTTTAAAAATATTTTTATTTTATGTGTATGAGTATGTTACCCACACGTAAGTGCACCCATGTCATTTAATGCCCATGGAGGTCAGAAGAGGGCAATGATTTCCCTGGAACTGGAGTTAATGACAGTTGTTAGGTGCCACGTGGGTGTTGGGAATTGAACCTGGGTCCTCTGCAAGAGTAGCCAGTGCTCTTAACCACTGAGCCATCTCTCTAGCCCTGAAAATTTTTTTTTTTTAAAGAAGAATTATGCTTATCTCAAGGTACCATACAAAGAAACTGTCCTGGTTTGTGCTTTTCAAGTACCGTTACAGCACAAGTTCCAAATCCTGGAAAGCAGGGTAAGGAAGGCGTACCTTCAGGAACACATCCAGGTCTATCACTCCCCGCCTCAAGGCCTCGCCCAGGTAAAAGATAGTGTCTTCAATAGCATTTTCCTCTGCATACAGATTTAGGATCTGTTTATACAGTGGGGCTGTGGGAATGATAACTTCATCAATATCATTATTTTCAGATTGATTTTCCATTTTCTCCAGAGCAGAACTTAGTTCTTCATCCTTCTTTTTCAAAAGTTCTATGTTTTTATCAACTTCAGCCTGAAAACAGAACAGTCCAAGCATGGTAACTTTACACTAAGCAGCTCATAGACGAGATTTATGTTTCCAATAATTTACTGGTCAAAGGAAGAGGAAATGTGTTTTGTAACGTGTTGGATGAAAACAGGGTAATGGTGGAAATTCCCTGAAATGACTTTCAGTGACAGTCACAAACAGTACTGCCAACTAGACTTTCATGGTGCTTTCCAGCAGGAAGTTCCTTTACATAGAAATTCCCACAATAGTCCTCCAGTCTATGTAAAGGGTTTGAGGCGCTGAGCACCAACACTTTCTGTAGTTTCAAGACAGTGTAGGTAGGGGTTGTAGGCTCAAAGTCACACTGGTATCACATTCTTGAACTGAAAATAGACATCTACTGAGGCATTCACTTTAGACATAATAAAGTGTGAAGACTAAAGGGCACAGGCTGTGCTGAGACAAAGCTCTTAAGGCAACCCCAAGTGTCTCTGACTAAGGTAGAAAAGCTTGTTGAAGATACTTTCATGAAGGCGCAAACATTCTGAAATACATCTCTTCCTTAAGTATCCAATTCAAGGTCTGCAGGCCTTTATCATGTTTAGAACTCTTAAGTTCAAACTTCCTGGTACGTGTCTGGCAGTACCGTTTCCAGTTACACACTGCCTCCTAGGGTGACAGTGCAGTGTGACAGATGTCACTCACTCTCCAGCAGAAAAGCAGATACCAGAATGGCTCCACTTTAAAACTGCTGGGATGCTACATTCTCTCCTCTTCCCCACCCCCACCTTCTCTTTGAGACAAGGCTCTGCTATACAGCCCAGCTGGCCTCCAATTGATGACTCTCCAGCTTCGGTCTCAGTGCTGAGGCCACAAGTGCATCACCACCACGCCTGGCTTAGAGAAGCTGTTTTCAATCATCTAAAGACACTCATGGTTTTCTGATCTTACTACACACACATCCGGGGTGCATCTAGGACACTTTGCCATGGCTACAGTTCAGTCCCAAATCTGCAAGTCTTCAGTGAATTACTTACCACTTCTTGATCTAAACGTGTGACCATCTCTTCGAGTTTCTGGTGACCTTTTTTCAGGTCTTCCTCTGTTCGTTTCAAGGCATTGAGCTCTGCCTGGGCTCGATCCATTTCCTCCTTCATCCGCCATCTCAGTTTGTCACTGACTGCTGAAATGAGAGATGCTCGAATGGTGTCCTCGCTGATTGTGCCGTCTCTGCTGGGACCTGCAGAAAAGAAGCTCAGGTGCTCAGACCCTAGTGGAAGAGGACAGCCAGAACCTCAGAACATAGTTGACTGACACTGCATCCTCTCTCTCTGTAAGTGGATGCACAGCAGCTTTCAGTAAGTTCTGTGAGGGCTTTCTAGGGAATGAAGAAACTGACTGAAGGCAGTTTGAAATTAGTGCCAGCAGTGAGGGTGGTCTTGCAGGTCCTTAGCCTGGGGACTGGGGAAATGGCTCAGTAGTTAAAATACTTGCTGCTCAAGCCTGGTGACCTGAGTTCAATCCTGAGAAGCCACATAAAAAGCTAGATGTGGTGGCTCCACAGCTGAAAGCCAGCACTCCTACCTCAAGACCGGAGGCACAGACAGAAGATGCGCTGGAAGCCAGGGGCCGGCTGGCCTGAAGTACAGTGTGCACAGCAGAGACAAGAGACCTGAGCTCAGCAAGGCGGGAAGTGAGGACTGACCCTGAAAGTTAACTTCTGATCTCCATATACACAAGAGTTCATGACCCTCTGGACGGCAACCATTTCTTCACTTGTAAACACATCCAAGAGCTCAGTCTGACTTAAAGATTTAGCTATCCAGTCATTTGGATGGGATAAAGGCCAAACCAAAGCTCTGGGTTTTTTCACTGTAGCAATTTACAAAGTCCTTTTTTAAAAAAAAAAAAAAAAAAGCAAAAGGGGTAATTCCTAGTAAGAGTTTAGTTCAGGGGGCTGGAGTGATGGCTCAGCGGTTAAGAGCACTGGCTGCTCTTGCAGAGGACCCGTGTTCAATTCCCAGCACCCACATGGTGGCTAACAACCATCTGTAACTCCAGTTCCAGGGGAGTTTGATGCTCCAGGTAAATGCTAATAAAACCTAAACTAAGATTCTCTCTTATCCCAGTCAAAATGACCAACATTACAAAAGCAAGTTGGGGGCTGGACAGACGGCTCTGCTCTTGCAGAGGACCCGGGTTCAATTCCCAGCACCCACATGGTGGCTATGAACTGTCCTTAACTCCAGTTCCAGAGGAATCCGAAGCCCTCTTCTGACCTCTGAGGCATTGCACAACATGGGTGCACTCACATGTATGCAGGCGATACACTCCCGTACACATAAAAAAAAGAAAAAGAAAAAGAAAAGCGGGGCATGGTGGCGCACGCCTTTAATCCCAGCACTGGGGAGGCAGAGGCAGG
>NW_008336950.1:245982-250051 GCF_000622305.1 Nannospalax galili
CAGGGCTGGAGAGATGGCTCAGAGGTTAAGAGCACTAACTGCTCTTGTAGAGAACGCAAGTTCGATTCCCAGCACCCACATGGTGGCTGTGAGCCATCCTTAACTCCAGTTCCAGGGGAATCTGAAGCCCTCTTCTGATCTCCAAGGCACTGCATGACATACATGCAGGCAATACACTCATACACATAAAATAAAAATAATAAATATTAAAAAACAAAAAAAAAACAAAAAAAAAAACATAGCCTAATAAACATAATACTGTTGGCAGGGATGTAATAAGTTAGTCTAGCTACTATGGAAATCAATTTAGAGGTTCCACAAAAGAAACAGAAACAGAACTACTGTAAGATCCATCTGTGATTCCTAGGTATACACCTGAAGGAATCCAAGACAACATACAACAGAGATACATGTCGACCTGTATATTGTGGATCTATTTACATTAGCCATGTTATGGAATATGCCTAGGTGTCCAGGAGTAAATAAAGAGGCTGTGGCATATACAATGGAGACTCATTCATGTAAGAGGAATAAAATTATGTCACTTTCAGGAAAATGGATGGAGAGGTTATCATGCTAAGCTAGACAGAGACAAGCAATCATGTTTCCCCTCACACATGGAAGCTAGGGAAAAGAGACAAGAACTTAGAAGGGTCACTACCAGGAAAGAGGAAATGGGCTGGGGGGGGGGGAGTGGTAAGAAGGGCTGAAGGGCTGCATGAGTGTGATCAAAGTAGGTCATATGCATACATGAAAGTGTCACAATGAAACTCTGCCTATACAAGTGAATAAAATATACAGATAAACACATATATATAGGCAAACACCACCAACGAGCACCAAGTAAATCCAAGACTCTTCTCAGTCAAAGCTAGCAACATTCAAAACGGGAACCAAGCTGAGGCAGCACAGTACCTGGCTGTTAGGAGGCTAGAGATGCCAGGATTAGACCTAGTGTTAGCCTCTTGTCACAAAGACTTTACTATAATGTCTATCTAAGCTTACTTTCTATCTAGCATTCTTTCATACAAGACAAGAATTCTAATTAAAATCTAAAATAAGGGCCTGGAGAGATGGCTCAGCGGTTAAGAGCACTGACTCCTCTTGCAGAGAATTGGGGGTTTGATTCCCAGCACCCACATGGCAGCTACAAACCGTCCTTAACTCCAGTTCCAGGGGAATCCGAAGCCCTTTTCTGACCTCCGTGGCACTGCACAACACAGGTGCACTCACATACATGCAGGCAATACACTCATACACATGAAATAAAAATAATAAAATATTAAAAAAAAAACTGAAATAAGAAAGTCAAAGTAGAAACACAGAGTTTGTAAAAGTAAAAAAGTTAAAAAACAATGCATTTCAAACTTGAGTTCAAAATTAAACAAGGGGCTAGGTGTGGTAGCACAGGCCTTTATTCCCAGCTCTGGAGAGGCAGATGCAAATTTGGATTAAAGTTTGTGCAAACTATCATGCCTTCAAGTCTCACACACTGATGATGACCCAGGCAGAGTTTGATTTCAGAACTGGAGAGAGAGTCCTTCTTCAATTCTAGATTGGCAACTACAAAGGCAGAACAAACTTTGAGGATAAAAAAATCCTCACCAAAGCTGGGTGTGGTGGCACAGGTCTTTAATCCCAGCACTTGGGAGGCAGGGGCAGGCAGATCTCTGTGAGTTCAAGGCCAGCCTGGTCTACATAGTGAGTTCCAGGCTGGCTGGAGCTACAAGAAGACCCTGTCTCAAAAAGACCAAAACGGAAAAAAAAAAAAAAAAATTCCTCAACAAATCTTACTAACAGGTAGTATCCACCACACAACTTTCCTAGTATTAGGAAACCAACATTCTACCCAAAATAATTCAGCAAATAATTTTACTATCTTTACAACACCCTAGCACATGCTATCTAATTTCAAGCTAAACACTTGGGGACAGTTTTCTTCGTTTCCTAACAGTACTTAATAATCACTACTTTCTGAACTCAAAAAGGAGCTGTTTTATATTAGAGAACCCTTGATTATCTCTAAGTAAAATGCAAAATAATTAAACATAGCCTTTGATTTTCTTACCCTAATCCACTGGTCCCCATAATGGTTCTCAAGCCAGGCATTTATTCTACAGCCACACAAAATATTCAAGACTCTCTACGGACACCTCAAACTGCAGCCAGAACCAAACCCTATTTTAAGTCTTCTCTATACTGACCAACGAGAAAGAGTGATTCATAAATGAGGTAAGAGACTGAGATGGCTGGTCTTGGTAGACATCTAGGACGGTGACATACACCTGTGTTCTATGGGGAGCTAACTGTCTTATAGGACAGAGAGGAGGGAAGACCCACCCTCAAGGTGGGTGGTACCTTCTAACAGGTGGTCCACATAAAAGAGAAGTCTAAGAAGACCTAAGCCCGTATTCCTTTCTCCTTTGAGCCACTCCATCTACTGCTGTTGCTGCAATTCTCTGCTGACAGGCTCTGGTTTCTTTGGCCTTCCAATGTGGACACCACACTAGTGACTTACTTTCTGGAGAGCTTCCACGTCCAGCTAGGAAACAGCCATTGTTCAACTACCCAGCCCCTACTGTGTAAACCACTCTAACTGGAATCCTAATAAAGATCTACAACAATAAAATAATTGTAACACTATAATAATCTCTGTGAATATGGTCTTACTACTCTTTTAAGAATTAAGACAAGTAAGGGGCTGGGGAGATGGCTCGGCTGGCAAAGTGCTTGCTGTGAAACCATGAGGACCTGAGTTCAGATCTGTAATCCCACACTGGGGAGGCAGAGACAGGAAGATCCCGAGAGCTTGCCGGCCAGCCATCCTCACTGGATTGGATGAGCTCCAGGCTCAGTGAGACCCTGTCAAAAAAAAGTGGAGAGCAGTAGAAGATTCCGATGCTGACCTCTGGCCTCCACACGGAAGTGTGCACACATCCAAACACACATACACCACATGGGCACACATATCCAACAACAATCCCCCATCAAAACCCCTCAAATAACGTTTTTGGACTGGAATTGACAGTGGGTAGAAACTGTTGGAAACAAAACCAAGGATACAAGAGAACTCACACCAGTACAGCAACTACAGAGCCCGCATAACCCCAACCCTACTCAGAGGCTAAATCAAACCTTGAGGATTGTTTCTTCTATATTAACACAAAAAGTTTGTTTCTGAAGGAGGCATCTTTCAATGTTTATAAGCAGAGAATCTTGATTTACACTATTAAGAGCCAAGCTGGAAAACTCATTACAATGCTCAAAGATTTGTAGTTATAGACGTATAACATTGGCTGCAATACCATGGCCAGACTGTGCAGGCAATGGAACTCTCCTTTCAAAGAAATCAACTTCCTACATTCACAATAAAGAAAAACTAAAGAAAGTCACTAGCAGGTTTGATGGCTTCTTGAAATAAATTCAGACCACAGAACAAGATCTAAAATAGTTTACATAAAATCTTCAATTTCCAAAAGCAGGCAATAGTTCTGCTGGGAGGGACAGAGCACCAATAGTCCCCTACCCCCACATTCCATGACTCGCTCCTGTCAGGTCCAGTCTTATGCAGGCCCAGTATGTGCGACCTCAGCTGTAGTGTTTGTGAGCACAAGGGCAACAGTCTAAAAACTACGGTAAGGATTAGTTGATGCAGCTACTCGTTCCCTAATCACACAAGATCTGATTATTACTATCTTTTTTGGGGGAGATCTTTTTGAGACAGGGTGTCCCCGTAGCCCCAGCTGGCCTGGAACTCACTATATAGACCAGACTGGCCTTGAACTCACAGAGATCCACTTGCCTCTGCCTCCCGAGTGCTGGGATTAAAGGCATGTGCCACTACGCCTGGCGTGATCTGACTTTTTTATTTAAATTGTATTTTATACATGAGTGTTTTGGTTACATGTATGTAAGTGCTCCCATGTGTGCAGTGCCTGTGGAGATCAGAAGAGGGCATTGGATCCCCTGGAACTGGAGTTACAGATGGCTGTTAGCCACTGTGTGGGTGCTGGAAACTGAGCCTAGGTCCTCTGCAAGAGCAATCAGTACTCTTAACCACTGAGCCATC
>NW_008336950.1:250136-291449 GCF_000622305.1 Nannospalax galili
GATCTTTTTGAGACAGGGTGTCCCCGTAGCCCCAGCTGGCCTGGAACTCACTATATAGACCAGACTGGCCTTGAACTCACAGAGATCCACTTGCCTCTGCCTCCCGAGTGCTGGGATTAAAGGCATGTGCCACTACGCCTGGCGTGATCTGACTTTTTTATTTAAATTGTATTTTATACATGAGTGTTTTGGTTACATGTATGTAAGTGCTCCCATGTGTGCAGTGCCTGTGGAGATCAGAAGAGGGCATTGGATCCCCTGGAACTGGAGTTACAGATGGCTGTTAGCCACTGTGTGGCTACTGGGAACTGAACCCAGGTCCTCTGGAAGAGCAGTCAGTGCTCTTAAATGTTGAGCCATCTCTCTAGTCCCAATCTGAGTTTATATGTATCATTTTTTCAGAAAACCTGATTTTGACTTTGGGGACATGTGGAAATCTTGGCTATAAAATGCTTCTAATCTAATGTTGTGAAATGAATTAACACAAAAGATTGTTATAGGCCACCAAAGACAACTCAGTGGGTAAAGAACTTGCCACTAAGCCTGACAACCTTGAGTTCCATTCCTGAGACCCACATGGTAGGAGAGAACAGTTTCCCACAAGCTGACCTCTACACTAGGGCCATATATACACAAAATACACACAATAAATAAATGTAATAATAAAAAGATTATGGGTCAGGCGTGGTGGCACACGCCTTTAATCCCAGCACTCGGGAGGCAGGGGTAGGTGGATCTCTGTGAGTTTGAGGCCAGCGTGGTCTCCATAGTGAATCCAGGACAGCCAGGGCTACAGGGAGGCCCTGTCTCAAAAAGACCAAAAAAAAAAAAAAGATTATATTATCTGAGAAATAAGGTGAGTACCAACTCATTTTCCTGATGATGCTGAGCCGAAGTAGCTTAATAAACTTAAGTATGTTTTACTTATGGATTAAAGACACCCAGCATTATGCTTCTTATTCCAATGATTTAAATCATGTTGCATAAAGACATACATTGAAGACAAGGTATCAAAGCCACGGCACTAGATCCTTAATGACTAGAGTATATTAATGACAAAAACAGAAGTGGACCCTGTGTGGGTCAGGAGGTCTACCCATGAGAGTGTGGTATGGTCACAAGGTACCAAGACATAACAAAAATAAACCTCACATTACCCAAATTCACTCAGACGCTCAGCAATATATTCACTGGTGAACTATAAACCAAGCGCTCTTCTGGATGCCGGGAATGTGCAACAGCTATTCAAGGAGGGGTGGTAGCAGACTGGTTGAGGGTGGTTTGACGATAATGCAAAGGAAACAAGTAATGAACTACGGCAAGAGACTAGCAGGAGGCAGGCAGCGGACACAGGGCAGGATCCTGCGGGGCCTGCGAGGCCCAAGACTGCATTGACTCTGAATGAAATGAGAGGTTTTCAGCACAAGAGCGACAAAATTTACTCATATTTTAATTTGATCCTCAGGTTGCTTATGTTAAAAGCAAATGTAAGGCAAATAAAAGCCTGAGAGACCCTGTGGGAGGCTTGTGAAGGAGTTTAAACTTGATAATGCTGACTTACACTAGTAAGTTGGATTCTAGATGTGTTTTGAAGATAACAGGATTCTTGATGAGGTATCAAGGATGACTGTGGAGTTAGAACATGGAATAGGCATCAATGAGATGGGGAAGCTGTATAGCAAGACTAAGTTTATTTTAGGTCAGCTGAGTCTGAGATGTGCATTACACATTCTGGTGGAGACGGTAGAGGGCATCTGCACAGGACGTGGCGCTCAGGAGCAGTGTGGCTAGACACAGTTCAGGACTTGACAGTACAAACAGCCTTTAAAGCTACACCAGGAGAGGAGGCCTGAGACTGCCAAGGGCTAAAGGAGCATTCCAACGTGAAAGAGGAGGAGCCTACAAAGAAGACTGAGCCCAAGTTCCCGTGAACCAGGAGGAAAACCAAAGTGGGTTTCCTGGAAAGCAATAGAGGGAATAGGGTCACAGTGGCAGTAACCAACTGCGGTCAATGCTGCAGGCAGACCAAGTCAGAGAAGGCAGAGGCAGCTACAAAGGCCACTGATGACTGACAGATGTTTTAGAAAATGGTGTGACGGGAGGCAAGCCTGGAGGAGCTGTGGAGGACAAGGGAAGCGGACTCAAGTCGGCAAGGACAGCAGGCTCCCAAGAGCAAGGATGGAATGGGACAGTGGTGGGAGGGGAGGGCAGGGAGGCAGTGAGAGGAAGTCTGTTAAAGGTTGTTTTAGGGCACGTTTTTTGGTGTGCTGATGACAGCAATCCAGGAGAGAATGGCTGTAACAATAACCAGAGTCAGAGGATGGCAGGTGTAGTGGGTAAAGTCTTTAAGGCAGAAACAAAGGTAACAGAGTAACAGGGAGAAAGGGCAGATGTGGCGATGGCAGGCAGGCCCACTGAGGGTGGCAGACTCTAATTCTTCTTTTTTTTTTAGGTCTTTTTGAGTCAGGGTTTCCCTGCAGCCCCAGCTGGCCTGGAACTCAATATGTTGGCCTCTGCTTCCCAAGTGCTGGGACTACAGGCGTGCATCACCACGCCCGGCTTAGTTCTTTCTTCTTTTGAGACAGGGTCTCACTGTGTAACCCTGGTGTCCTAGAACTGACTATGTAGACCAGGCTGCCTCAATCTCACAGAGCCCTACCAGCCTCTGTCTCCCAAGGGTTGGGATTGAAGGCGTGTACCATCATGCCTTGCTTTCTTTGTTTTTAAATTTTCTCAATTGAAGAAAATATTTCAGACAACTCTCATATATAAACCAAACAGCAAAGATCACTGGTCTGAAGTAACTGTCTTCTCTGACCCATTCATATACTAGCCCACAGTGCTTTCTTCTAAAGACACGCATCTACTTTGACATGTAATCAGGTCGAAAACCCTAGATAGCTGGTATCTGCTAGTACTGCCTGATCTTGTGCAGAGGTCCTGTCTTTAGAAATACTCCAGTAGTTGTCCACTTCTGTGAAGGTGGTGACCTTCAGACCCTAGTTCAACATGTATAAGATTCACAGTAAGAACATGCGGCAAACAGCAAAGTGTGATGAGAGCTAATCAGGTATCTTTATGCTCTGGCTGAAGGTGAATTTATGGGATGTTAAATCACATACTTTCAAGTTTTACTAACAGGAAGTTGACTACTAAGACATCCCTCTAAGGAGGAACATTCTCAGAGTTTACATGTACTTACCAACAGTGGTCACAGGGGGCTGAGAAGGGTACTGGGAGCTTGTTGTGGCAGGATGTGGACCACCAGGTGGATAAGGACAGCCAGGGTAACCACTATAGAAAAGAAAACATCAAATGTGAACATAACCCAACACACAGTACTATTAAGAACCCCACTGAAGCTGGGCATGGAGGCACCCCACACTCAGAAGGCAGAAGCAGGTATCTGGTCTACATGGTGAGTTCCAGGCCAGCTGGGGCAATAGAGAGGGAGACCCTGTCTCAACCCCTCATTCTCCAAAAAGAACCCCACTGAGAAGCTGAGCTTGGTACATCATGTTACCAGTTAATGAACTTAAAGGTGTTCTTCAAGAAAGAGTCTCTGGAAATTCCAGTAATGACACTGGATTTAAAGTACACTGTTAAGACCAGGCATGGTGGTGTATGCCTATAAACCAGGAAGAGGGCCAAGGCAGGAGACTGCTCCAAGTATGAGGCCAGCCTGGGCTACATAGCAAGACCCTGCCTCAGAACATGTAGAAAAAACAAATAAATTAGCCAGGTGTGATGGTGCATGCCTTTGATTCCAGCACTTGGGAGGCAGAGGCAGGCAGATCTCTGTGAGTTCCACGCCAGCCCGGTCTACATAGCAAGTTCCAGGCCAGCATGGGCTATAGGGAGACCCTGTCTCAAAAAGACAGACAGACAGACAGACAGACAGAAAGCGAGAGAGAAAAATAAATCTACACAACAGAGCCAGATAAGGTAGCTCACACTTGCAATCCCATCTGGGAGGCTGAATTGAGTTTGAGGCCAGTCTGGGCTGTACAGTGAGTAACACCCTATCCTGAAACAAACCAAAATAATTAAATGGTCAAATGTTTGTGCTTGGTCCTGACTATCTGAAGGTCACCTTCACAGAAGCAGAAAATTACTAGACTATTCCTAAAGACAAGACCTCAATAGTAACAGAAACAATAAATCTTTTGTGGGAAAATTGTTCTGTTCTGATTTCCTAGTCTATCAGAGAACGGTAATATTTAACATTATTTTTATTTTATGTGTAAGTAAGTGCACCCATGTCATGCAATGCCCATGGAGGTCAGAAAAGGGCATCAGGCCCCCTTTAACTCGAGTTACAGACAGTTGTTAGCCACCATGTGGGTGCTGGGATTCAAACCCAGGTCCTCGTCAAGAGCAGCGAGTGCTCTTAACAGCTGAGCCATCTCTTTAGCCCCTGGGAAAGATAATATTTAAATTCTGCATGTGGCTTATTGATATCCTTTACAAATATTCAATTTGAAAGTCTTTTAAAAAATTTAAAAGCACTAATGTCTGTGCATGAAATCCAGTGGGGGGGGCTATGGAAGGGTGCAGATAGAGAAAAGGGTCTAAATATGATCAAGATGTATAGTATAAAATGCACAAAAATTCCATTATGAATATATGTGGAAAAAACATTTCTGAACAGTTTGTCTTTCATGTATTCTAATAAATAGTCCTAAATTTGCATTCTGAAAGTTCAAAGTTATTTTTGAAATGTTTGTTTTTATTATTTATTTATTGATTTATTTGGTCTTTTGGAGACGGTCTCCCTGTAGCCCCAGCTGTCCTGAACTCACTACGTAGACCAGGCTGGCCTTGAACTCACAGAGATCCACCTGCCTCTGCCTCCTGAGTGCTGGGATCAAAGGCGTGTGCCACCACGCCCAGCTGTTTGTTTTTATTTTATGTATATGTGTTTCTGTGTGGGTGAATGCCCCATGTGTGCACAAGCCTGTGGAGGCCAGAAGAGGGAGTGAGATCTCACTGACTGAACTCAGGTCCTCTGGAAGAGCAGTAGCACTTAACTGCTGAGCCACTTCTCCAGCCCCGCCTGTCCGCCAGTTCCTTTTTATTACAAATCGCTAAGGATACACACTTGCAATCTCAGGACTTCTAGCACCTGTTTGGGAAGTACAGGGCTTCAAGAATCTAAAACTCATAAGGACCTATCTGACGGCCATAGGAGTCCTCCTCTTCTCTGACAAGGGTCCTTCTAGTCTGTTTACCTATCTAAAATGACAGGCTGCTTCTGCTGGGATGAAGCTGCTCCCTGCAATTACGTAGCAATTTGGATGTGGAAGCGAGGAGAGTTTAAGAAACGCAAACATCGAAGCATTAAGAGTTTATGCAGGTGTGTCCCCATGCCAATTCTAAAATTTGAAGTCCTCTTGCTAGCTTTATACAATCTTCACAGATAAATGCAGCCACATTTCCCGAACACCTATCATACGTAAACAAATGTATTTATATGTATAATATCCAGGATTTTGAAAGATTAATTTAGCAAGCTCTTTACTATTTCTGGACCTCATCTCAAAACAAAAAAACAAATGCCCAAAAATTCAAAGTTGCAGGAACTCTTGTCTAGGCACTGAGATATGCCAGTCTTATGTCCTGAGTTACAAAGCCCACCTCAGGAAAGGCACTCCTAGGATCCCAGCAGGACAAGCCCAAATTGTTCAAACAACTGCTAATTATTTCTCTTTGATTACTGTTCACTTAATTGATCTGTTATTACCAAATGCATAATACTGATAATACATGCTATGAACCAGATTAAAAATATCTGATCTCATGAATGTGAAGCATTAACTGATTCTCTGCAATTTACAGAAATGCTTTTCTCTTCACTAGTATTACATCTAAGGTATTTTTTCCTTTTTAGCTCTTTATTGTAACTAATATTCCATTAACCTTCTATGTACACTGGACAGATCAACTTTTTTTGTCTTTTTGAGACAGGGTCACCCTGTAGCCCCAGCAAGGCCTGGACCTTACAGAGACCTGCCTGCCTCTGCCTCCCAAGTGCTAGGATTAAAAGCATGTGCCACCAAACCTGGCTAATAGGGAAGTAGGGAGGACTTCAAGGTCCTAAACCAATGATGATCACTGCCATTACAAACCCACCTCTTTCTTCTTTGTAAATAAAATGCAGCTGAGTTTCCCTACATAAAGCTCCTTTCACATTACATGCACATACATAAAATCTCACCAATAAGCCTACTATGCCTTTAATTCCGGCACTCAGGAGACTGAAGAAGGGTGCTGAGCCTCCACAGCCAGACTCTATCTCAAAAATAAACACCAATAAACCAATCTTTCATTGAATTTCAACTAAACTTATGTGCCGTTAGCATCACTTTGGTTAATACATAATGGAGTGTTCGTTACCTGGGGTTTGGAGGGTATCCAGGTGGGTACGCAGAGGCTCCACTTGGCATGCCTGGCATGTAGGAGGCTAAAAACAATTTTCAACATTTAAAAATAATATGCACAGTCCTGAATATAAAGGCTTTTGAGTAATATGTACCACTGTCAAACCACAGCAAAACTTCACACAACGAATTCCAATTTCAGCCTCAAAACAAAACAAATATTTGGCCAGTATTTGTTCTTTGCTTTCCAGAGTAAATATTTTGAAGTCACCTAATTCTCAAATCATTACACACAAGTAACACTCGTGAAAATCCCAACAAGAAATAGCTGGCAAACATGTCAACCTGGCCAGCTCTACAAACTCATGTTCACGTGTTATTTAGAAGAAGGCACAGGATGCTGGCCTCAGGGTCATGCTGACTGACGAATGCAGCTGGCTTTGTTGGATTGTCTGAGGCCTAAGACTTCATGTCACTGTGAAAAATCCTGTACAAAACTTACACTCACATTCACCTAGACTAGTTTTTTTATTTATTTATTTTTATTTTATGTGTATGCATGTATTGCCTGCATGTAGGTAAGTGCACCCATGTCATGCAATGCCCTCGGAGGTCAGAAGAGGCTGTCGGATCCCCTGGGACTGGAGTTACGGACAGTTGTTAGCTGCCATGTAGGTGCTGGGATTCGACCCCAGGTCTTCTGCAAGAGCAACCAGTGTTCTTAACCGGTGAGCCATGTCTCCAGCCCCAACTATTTTTTTTTTTTTTTTTTTTTTTTTAAAAGCTTGAAAATACTAGGAAAAAAGTTAAAATCTGGCCAGGCATGGTGGCACATGCCTTTAATCCCAGCACTCAGGAGGCGGAGGCAGGTGGATCTTTGTGAATTTGAGGCCAGCCTTGTTTACAAAGTGAGTTTCAAGTCTGCTGGGGCTACAGGGAGACCCTGCCTCAAACAAAGAAAAAAAACAAAACAAAAAAAAGGTAAAATCTATTACCCTAAAAGAATGCCTTATTCATTCTTTAAAGAGGGCACTAGAGGCATAACCCTCACATGGTTAGTGGTGTCAAGAGTCTAATTTTGGCCTTGACTGGAAAGCCCTCAGAGTCAATTTTCTTCAATTTAATTTTTCTGGCTAGATACAATGGTGAATTGGCACTTTAAGTCAATAAATCAATGTTTTACTGCCTTTTACACACAGGAACTAGGGATCTGACAGAAGAGAGAAGAGGGAGGGTGGGAGGAAGAAGGAATGAGAGAGAGTGAAGAGAAGGAAGGCAGGAGATGGGAAGGAATCCTTGGCCACAAGTTGTTTAGAATCCAGCTGAGGCAATAAGCAAAGACTAGCAGCACATGGTTCTGTTCTCTAAGTGTGTTGACAGAGAAAGCACAGAATGCATTAAAGGATCGTCCAGGAAAGAGAGCTAATCTAAGCTCAGAGGGAGAGTAATCAAAAGTGACCTAGCAGATGAAGCCCAAGGAGAAACAGCGCTCAAAGGATGGACTTCTAAGGCAGAACTCAGCAAGGACAGGCTCCTGGTTCCTATCAAGGAAGTCTCCGAAGCCTTGACCAGGGGAACATTCCAGGGATCACAGCCTTTTCATCAGGAAGAAACAGTGGATGTCATAAATACTCTTCTTATGATGAAGTATGAAGTTCAATATTTCATAAAGGAAAAAAAAACCTTTCAAAATGTTGATCGCTAGATTCCAAACAATGTGTTTCTTTCCAAGCAAGAAGCACAGTTGGTATTTATGAACATCTTTTAGAAAAGACGAGGCCACTACTAAGTATTAGCATCCCCTACAGTCAGTTATCACCCCTTCATGCTAGTTTCTCACTCAAACATACAGATCTCACAATTCTAAGGATTTTCCTTTTCTTAATATCTAGTTACTTTGGCAAAGCTTTCAGGTTTCGACTTTGGTAAATAACAGGTATTACTTAGATCCAAGACAGGTAAGGAAGCAGGTGACACGGTAAACCTGTGTTAGAGCCAGACTAAAATGGGACTCCAACGAACATAACACACAGAGCAACTGTGAGGGCTAAATGACAGTGTTGTATGACAGACTCAGTCACCACAACAAATGAGCATTATTACGCTGTCGAATGAAGCTTGCACAGAATGCTATCTTTTTTAAACCCAAGGACTCCCTGGCCCTGAACACCTAGGCTCATGAAATCTTTTTTCTCTCATGAAACAGGGTCTCACTATGTAGCCCTGGTTGGCCTGGAACTCACTATATAGAGCAGGCTGGCCTAGAGCTTACAAGAGATTCACCAGCTCTGACCCCAGCTCTGAGTGCTGGGATTAAAGGCATGTGCACCAATCTTCTAGCCTAAACCTCCCAAGTCTTTGGAACTACAGGCATGCACTATCACACCTGGCTCTAACACTGTCTTTTAACATGCCCTGGCTCAAAAGTCATCCTAAAGGAGATAAAAATGTTCTCAGCAATGACAGTAAGTATTTAATTTCTTAACTATTAGTTATGAAAATGTATCCAAGTTTCTTGGCTATTCCTTAGTATGTGTGTGGGAGGAATTCAGGCTTATTTTCTCCTCTATAGTCTTATCTGATAATGATGTATTATACCCTAATATGTGAAATGTATCAAAACAGAAATGGATACAGCAGATTGGTCTCTTTTAGTGATTTACTTCAATTAGCTCTGGAGTGTTTCATGAGACACAAGTAGACTGCAGTCCACAAAACTGGACTGCAATTGTGACCACAGTATAATCTTTTTCTAGAAGAATGTCAATGTGAAACTCAAAAGAAATACAGAAAAATATGGTTCAGGAGTCTATCTAAATTTCTTTTGTCTAAAGTAGTAACTAGTTATCTGAGCAGGCAGATGAGAGGACCAGAGCAGGAGATACTTGGTACTTTAAACTCAAACACTTAGTTAACAGGATTAGTAAGATGAAAACAAATTTTTGTGTCAAAAGAATCACTCATAATCTGTCTGTTTTTGCTTTTTGAGATGAGCCTCCCAGTAGCCCCAGCTAACTTAGAACTCACTATGTAGACCTGGCTGGCCTGCAACTCAAGAGATCCACCTGCCTCTGCCTCCCAAGTGCTAGGATTAAAGGTGTGTGCTACCCCACCTGGCATTTCATAGTCTCAATAAAGAAGTGTAACTGTAAAACCAAACTTATTCTGGGAAAGTAGGGAAAGGAAATGGGTTGGAAGTTAGTCCTGTTATATTCCTATTCTGCCCATAGATCAAAGTGTTCTTCAAGAAAGGATGGATTAGGAACAAGAGAATGGGGGCTGGAGAGATGGCTCTGTGGTTAAGAGCACTGGCTGTTCTTGCAGAAGACCAGGGTTCGATTCTCAACACCCACATGGCAGCTAACAACTGTCCCGAAATTCCAGTTCCAGGGGTTCCAACATCTTCTATCCTCCTTGGGCACTGCACAAAATGGGTGCACTTATATACATGCAGGCATAACACTTGTATACATAAAGTAATAATAAATTAAAAACAAAAACAAAAGAATAAGACAATGAACCAGGCATGGTGGCATATACTTTTAATTCCAGTACTCAGGAGGCAGAAGCAGGCAGATCTCTGTGAGTTCCAGGCCAGTCTGATCTACAAAGTGAGTTCCAGGCCAGCCAGGGTTACACAGTGAGACTGGTCTCAAAATAACAAAGCCACAGAACACAAGAAAGATTTTCAGTAAAAGGGTAAGCTCACATAATTTGTCTTTAGATTTAAGTTTGACTAATTATGTCCATAAATAAAATTACAAAAGAGAAACTTAAAACACAATAAAATCAATACCAAACAAAAAAGTCAAAAGTACAACCAACTCAATTATCCAGGATGATTTTAAAGTACTGGTAAGAATTACTTAGATAAACAGGTAATAGGGGTGTGTCTACCAATTAGGGAGAACTGGTGGTATCTCCACGCTCTCACCCTTCCACATGTCATGAATTGGCTGTACTAAAGAGAAGCGGCTGAGAGCTCCATGTTCAATTGTGTATGCCAGGGCAGCTGAAGATAGTACCTAGCTGATTTTATAGAAACTCTAGAACACTGATCCTGGAGTTGCAGGGAGAGCTCAGGCTACCTTTCAAGTTACATCCTTCCAAAATGGTGAAATACAGCTATCCCATGGCATGCATAATTCAAAACTTCTAGCTCTGTTCCAGCATCTTCTCCACTTTGGAATCCAGCACATCCATGCTTAGATTTCTACCCACAAATGGGAGCCCAAATACCAGTCTTTGGTAGGAATCTGTATGTGTAGATGTGGGACCTCAGAATATCTCCAAAAACTCCACTAATTTGACAAGCTAAAAAGCAAAATGAAGTTAATCTTAAAAGACTTTTTACAAAGCTTTGTTTTATTTATGGAACTTCTGAATCAGATCTCACTTGTACTTACTATTTGGAGGCCCTGTTGCCGAATATGGAGGATAGGATGCAGAAATAGTGGGACGGGAAAATACTGGAGGTTCTTCTCCAAACACCACAATCATGACCTGAATAAGCTCCAGTAAGTCTGACTGTGGCTGAAAAGGGAGAAAAGAAAGAAGTCGTGCTAGCTATAGTTATTTTCAGCAACACAGAAAAGTTTGTCCATGTCCCGTCAGTTTTCAATTCAGTATGACAATGTCCTTCACTCTCTCTTAACTTTTCTTTTTGGTCTTTTTGAGACAGGGTCTCCCTGTACCTCTAGGCTGTCCTGGAACTCACTATGTAGACCAGGTTGGCCTTCAACTCACAGAGATCTGCCTGCCTCTGCCTCCTGAGTGCTGGGATTAAAGGCATGCACCACCACACCCAGCTTCTCTTGACTTTTTATTAAAGATCATTAGTGATCATCATCGTCTTTATGCATGTGCGCATATGCCATGGTGTGCTTGCGGCAGTCGAAGACAACTCTGGAGTTGGTTCTCTCCTTCTGTCTTTACATGGGTTCCAGGAATCAAACTCAAGATGCCAGGCTTGTGTGGCCCGTGCTTTTATCTATTAAGGCATCGTGCTGCCCCATGTTTTCTCGAACACAAGCATTTTCAAATCTGTCTAACAGAGTTACATGGGAGTAAGGCAACGCCTTGTTTCTGTTATCTTTTCTACCCTCAGCTGTCTGCGGTGTAGCTGATACTCTAACTGCATGCTGCACATCATCTGTGGAAAAATGACAGAGCAGTTGACATATTCTTCCAGCAAGAGCTCATTCAGTGAGGGGCACTCCACTAAAACCAAGACTGAGCTAGCTCAAGGATGGGTTATTATTATTTTTTAAAATATTTTTATGTGTATGTGTGTATTGCCTGCATGTAGGTAAGTGTACCTGTGTCATGCAAAGCCCACAGAGGTCAGAAGAGGCTGTTGGATCCCCTGGGACTAGAGTTACAGACAGTTGTTAGCTTCCATGTGGGTGCTGGGATTCGAACCCAGGTCTTCTGCAAGAACCACCAGTGTTCTTAACTGCTGAGCCATCTCTCCAGGCCCAGGGATGGATTTTTAAAGGCTCATTTTATCTCTGAGTTTCCCCTCTCAAGACAAATGTGATGGCTAATTTTGGCTGTCAATTTGATTGGATCTGTGATCAACTCTGGGCAAACCTCTGGGCAGGTGTGTGGGAGTATCTCCTGGAAGGCTTGAGTGAGGGGAAGGCCCCTCTCAGAGGGGGCAGCACCTCCCCAGGGCACCCCGCGAAGATGTCTGAGGGAAAAGCAGTGCGGCTCCTGCCTGCCCATCTGTGTTCCCTGGCGCTGAGCGCATTTCCCTCTCTGCTGTCGTCCTGCTCTGACACTGGAACACAACTTCTCTGGCTTTCTAATGTGGACTGAAGGCCAGTGGCTCTCCATGAATCCTCCAGGCCTTTAGTACCAAACTGGGAGTACTGAGGCAGAGCCTCGTGAACAGAGCAGCCATGTGGCTCTCAGCCTGTCTAGTGTAGCCGGCCACTGCTGAGCCCCAGCCCACCATACAAACCAAGCTAACAAATATTTGTAACCACGTTCCTTCTATTGGTTCTGTTCCTCTAGAGAACCCTAACATAGGCCTTTCTAGCTAAACTTGGTACAAGTGCTGGTCTACTAATCACACCATCAAAGGCAGAAACACCAAGTGCCCAACTATTACCCTTCAGAAGAATGCTCTGAAGATATCTGAGTCCACAAATATATCCCGTCAGTGTATCAATCTTCAAATGACCCCTATTTTCTGCGTATGCGTGGGGGGGCAGTATGTGTGTGCGCACATGAATTTACATGTGTGTGGATATAGTGCCCAGAGGGTTGATGAGAGTATCTCTAATTGCTCCCCAACTACTTTCTGAGGCACTGTTGCTCACTGACAAGCTGATCAATTGAGCTCCAGGGACTCCTGTCTCTGCACCCCACTCCCCAGAGCTGGGGTTATAATCCAATGCGTGCTGTCAGGTGTGGCTTTTAAATGGGTCCTGGGGATCTCAACTCAGGGCCTCATACTTAACACAGCAGGTGCTTTACAAAGCCATTTCCACAGCCCCTGTACCCCGTCTATTTTTAAACGTTCAATTCAAGTAAATAAAACGGTGAATAAGTATTATAATCTATAATGCTATATATAAATGTTTCTTTTAGAGAACCTTTCCAACTAGTTAGTATTACAACTCATGTCTATAACCATAGTACTTGGATAAATGAGGTAGGAGGGATCTTGATGAGTCTGAGGCCAACCTGAGCTCCATGCTGAGTTCTAAACTAGCCTGGGCTATATAGAAACCTTGTCTCAACAAAACCAAAGGAATGAAAAAAGAGAGCCTCTCCTTATCACCTCAGTTCAGTGTCTAGTCTATTACCTGAACTTATCTACTGTCCTTAGAATCCCCAAGTGTAAAATGAAATCGGATGATAGTGAGCAAAATACGATCACTTCACAGAACCCTGTTAATACTTACATGTTTCCATTCATGTAGATAAGGAAGGTAGATTTTCCCATTTGCATCCACATGCTTTCCTGTTTTAATAGTCATTGAACTAGTAGGCTTAACAAAACAAATAGGGGGATTATATGGGTATGTGTCCAGCAGCCATAGGCATATTGGAATATTATACGTATTACCTGAGAGAGAAAAAGAAACTTCAGTTACTTTATAAAATTATTTTCCAACACCATACTAGGTAAGGAAGAAAAAGCAATTCACCCCGTCTCCCAAAACACCACTATTTTTTTTCTAAGTTCTGTTTAAAGATGCTTCTCAAGTTTTTAGTTGGTGAGATAAACAGCAAGGTGAAAGCATCAAGTGCCTGCTGTTGGAGAATACGCTCACAGATTAGCTCTTTGGCCCAACCCACTCTGCTACTTGACTCATCACTCCACTTCAAAAGCTTCACCAGGCAGAGGCAGGTGGATCTTTGTGAGTTCGAGGCCAGCCTGGTCTACACAGCGAGTTCCGGGACAGCTAGGGCTACAGGGAGACCCTGTCTCAAAAAGACAAAAAAAAAAACTTCACCAGGAACGGAATCAGAAAGAAGAGCACTGACAGAGTTGCAGCATCAAGAAGTATAATAGACTTAAAAGTCCCTTCCAGAAACCAGGCTATAAAACAGACGCCTAGCTGGTGTCCAGTCTGACCAATGTGTACGGCACTGTCAGAGCAGTTATTCAGAATCAATGTTATCTTCTCATATTTGCTTTATCAAATGGCATCTCAGTTGAGAAATTTGACTATTTGTAGTCAAACTGAAAGATCTCAAAAGAGCCCAACAGTTACTACATTAAACACAAATCACAGTCTTTCTTACTATTCTCAAAGCCCAGTGTCCCAAGCAACCATTTGAATCACATCACATAACGTACAAGCATTCCCCCCACAATGTTTCAGCACATACAAGGGTGTAAGCATAAGTTTCACCAAAAGAAGTGAGACCCTTACAGAACTTTTTAAAGTTCCAAACACATCTACAATGTACAGCATTAGATACAGAAAACCTTCAGCTTACCACTACCACCCAGGACTCTGAGAATGAAGAACCCTCAGAACAACTTGTACACGATGACACACGAAGGCCAAGGAACAGACCAGGTTCACTTTAGCGCACACATGCCCATAACCGACTTCTCTGACTAGAACTTCTTTCATGAGGGCAATGGCAGTTAGCAACAGTGAATTTCACTTAGCCCTTGGTTAGCTTATTATGTATGTTCAATTAAGTGTTTTCCTCCCAGGACTAGTCAGCTACAAAGACTGGTTTATCTTTAGTAGAAAGTTCTCTTGTCCTTATCTCTGTGACCTTCCTATGTGACTTTACCCTCCTTTGCAACCTCACAGGACCTTCACACTTAATCATACCACAGCAATTACAGCACTGCTGTGATTTAAGTGTATAACATCCCCTACAAGTTCACGTTTTGAATGCTTGTTCCCAGACGATGGCACTATTTTGGGAGGCTGTACAACCTTACAGGGTGGGGCCTAGGTTATAGAAGTAGGTCCCTAGAAGAGCCTTTGAAGGTTCTGACTACTGGTCAAGCTGCTTTCTCTGGAAACAGATGCTTTAGCTAGTCATGAGGGAATAATTAACAAACACAGCTGTCCAAAACCAGAATAGTCTCTTATAAACCTAAATGCTCCCTTCTAGTTAAGTACTCAGCAGAGGGGAGCTGACTGGTAAACAGAGACTAGTTAACCAAACCTAGCATTTTTACCAACTGACAACCATAAATAACAGGTGCTTTTTATTGTCTGCTTAGAACAAAGCAGTTTACATGCTTAGCCTTTACATGCAGTGTCTCCATGAATCATTAGCATCCCAGTTAGGTACTACTGCCCAACGCTCTAGATGTTCATGCTCACAAAACTCAAGATTACACAGTGGGAACACAAACCTAATTCTGTCCTGACTTTAAAGCTCTACTTACCAGTACACAGTACAGCATCCCATAGTCAAAGTCTAGACGGTATAAGAGGCTGAACTAGTGGGCACTTAGGCACCCACTACAGTTCTACAACTGTGAAACATTACACTCCTTCTGTATACTCAGGCATGTGTGCTGATACAACCTGGCAAGGAAGTTTTTTGAAAACTGAAAATGTAAGGTGCTGTTGCTGAAAAAAGCTAAATCAGAACTGAAGTTACAATCTCTGCATCATCATGAAAGCTACAGAAAGTATGTTCCATTTACTTCTCTTTGGCAACACAGTCTTGTCAGCAAATGCACCTATCATGGAAGCATAAAAGTGCTCTTTACCTCTATAATGCACAGGAATCGTCCCAGTGAGGTTCATCAGTTCCCTGGAGCTGCCATCATTAAAAACTGAAAGGAGTAAAACCAAGATTTAATCAGGAACACTTTTCCTAGGTATTCTTATGCAAGTTACTTCTTCAGAAACACTGGTTAAATTCATCATTATCTATGAAAGGGGCTAACTTGTTAAATGTATAATCCTTTCTGCCCAAAAACAAAGAATTCTTTGTTGATTCATTCAGTTTAAAATGGATTTGAGAACCTCATTGCCAATAAATAGTTTTTGGTCTCCCTATCAATGTGATTCTGCCTATCACTTCTCAGCTGTGCGTAGTGGTGTACGCCTTTAATCCCAGCACTCAGGAGGCAGAGGCAGGTGGATCTCTGTGAGTTCGAGGCCAGCTTGGTCTACATAGTGAGTTCCAGGACAGCTGGGGTTACAGGGAGACCCTGTCTCAAAAAGACCAAAAAATAAAATAAAATCACTTCTGAGTTGGGTGTGGTAGTGCATTTTTTTTCTTTTCTTTTTTTGTCTTTTTGAGACAGGGTCTCCCTGTAGCCCCAGCTGTCCTGGAACTCACTATGTAGACCAGGCTAGCCTCCAACTCACAGAGATCCACCTGCCTCTGCCTCCTGAGTGCTGGGATTAAAGGCACGCGCCACCATGCCTGGCACAGTATACGTTTTTTTAATCTCAGCACTCAGGTGGATGCCTGTGAGATCAAGGTCAACCTGGTCTACACAGTGAATTCCCACAGGGAGACCCTGTCTCAAAAAACACCAACCAACCAACCAACCAACCAACCAACCAACCAACCAACCAACCAAAGCTTCTTTGGGATTGGAGAGGTGGCAGAACAGTTAAGAGCACTTACTACTCTTGCAGAAGACCTGGGTTTGGTTCCCAGCACTCACATGGTGACTAATACCTGTCCTTAACTTCAGCTCCAGGGAATCTACCGCCCTCTTCTGGCCTCTCTGAGCACCAGGCACACATGTAGTACACTTATAAACATACTAGCAAAACACTCATACACATAGAATTAAAAGAAAAAACATTTTTTTAAGTCACTATCAAGTCACTGAAACTGTGGCCATTCATTGTGCTTGAATTATACCCCCAATAAAGTTATTTTTAACAAACCTAAGAAATAAATCGGTAAATAAAATAAAAATCACTATCAAGGCTGGAAGTGTAGATCAGGAGCACAGCAATTGTTTAGCATCCTCAAGGCACTGCGTTTCATGCCTAGTGCCACAAAAAAAAGAAAAAAAGGCACTGCCAAATGACACCACACTAAATGTTAACCTCCTGTCATTACATTTTAGAAATTCACACTCACTGGGGCCTGGGGATATGGCTAAGTTGGTGGAGTACATGCCTAGCATGCTTGAAGCCCTGGGTTTGGTGACCAGCACTGCGTAAACTGGGTATGGTAGTGTACATGCTTATGACTCCAGCACTTGGGAGGTAGAAAGGAGAATCCTCAACTACTCAGAAATCCCTACTCATTGTCATTCTAATCCCAAGGTAACATCAAAATTACAATAGTGCAGATTAAGTCTGAACAGTTAATTAAATAGACATTTTCTTTCAACATGTTATTTCTTGTACCAATGTCTTTTCTTTCATTGATAAATCAGAGCATATAATTTGTGTTAGAGGACTGCTTTACCTGTAACAATGATTGAAAGGAACACTGTATCACATAGGGCAAAGGCTGTGCTACAGACTAAGTATGCAATGTCCTGCAAAGGCTCTTGTGTGAATGTTTTGGTTGCTAGCTGATGGACCAGGAGAACTCTAGCTCAGCAGAGGATGAACTTACTAAAGAGTTCATGAAGTGATGGCATTACTGGGGCGGATGTGGATCTTACCCCAACACTCCCCCTTCCCTCCCTCGCTCTGCTTCCTTGCTTTATGAAGTGAGCTTTCCTCTGCCACAAAGTCCTACCTCATCATAGGGCCAAAGTGAGGGAGTCAAGATATCAAGAACCAAAACCTCTGAAACAAACCACGGCAAGTCTTTCCTCCTTCAAGCTGACTTTCTCTGACTCTCCATCACAGTGATACAAAGTGAACACAAGCTGTCATGAGCAGGACAAGCACTGCTGACACCAGTCTGCTGCTAACTGCAAACCATGTGGCCACTGATTCTAATCTTGTACATTTTAGTTAAACACTGTTCTAGGAACAGTAACGCATGTGTGTAACCCCAGTACTTGAGGGGAGGCTGAGGCAGAGGGTTGCCATAAATTCGAGGATAGGAGGATAGCCTAGGACACCTGAGGCTAGAGTGAGACTATTAAAATCAAACAAATTACACAATAGTAGCCATAAAGTTGAAACACTGTATTTAAATTTGGGGGGTTGTTTAAAAGCAACAACAGTTTAGATTTTTTTTGGTCTTTTTGAGACAAGAGTCTTCCTATAGCTCTAGCTGGCCTGGAACTCACTATGTAGACCAGGCTGGCCTCAAACTCACAGAGATCTGCCTCCCAAGTGCTGGGATTAAAGGTGTGCACCACCATGCCCAGCAATAGTTTAGATTTTTTTGCCCCCCCGCCCCCAGCTGAGGATTGAACCCAGGGCCTTTAGCTAAATCCCCAACCCCAATAGTTTATATTAATTTTTTTATTATTTTTATTTTGTATGTATGAGTGTATTGCCTGCATGTGTGAAACCGCACCTGTTTCTTGTAATATCAAAGGAGGTCAGAAGATGGTGTCGAATCCCCTGGAACTGGAATTACGGATGTGTGTTAGCCACCATGTGTATCCTGGGAATCGAAGCTGGGTCCTCTGCAAGAGCACTCAGTGCTCTTAACTGCTGAGCCATCTCTCCAGTCCCACAACAGATTTCTTAGTCCATATAAAGCCATAGAAAACTTGTGTGATGATGCTGCAATCTGTTAGTTTTGATCAACCTTTACTGTTTTAGCATGAGTAAACACTACACTTCAAAGTTCCAGCCTCACCACTGAAGCCATTTTGAAACTAATTTTGGTAACATGAGGGGTGTTACTGGTGAAAACACAGTATGTGACAGAAACACAGTGCCTGAGATGAACTGAAGCTGAAGGCTTCTAGCTCGTGCCTCTGTGGTTTAGAGGGTGCAAAACCCACCACCCCTGCTGCCCCTCTCTTTACAGGACCTACTATTTTCAAAGCCCTGGGCCAGGTGGCGTTTAGAAAGTTCTAGTGACAAGGTCCAGTATGTTGTCTTTACCAAGGGTCTCACAGTGGACAGGGGGCAACACAGGTTCTTTTTTGGCCCGGGCACACTTAGTGTTTTCAAGGCAGGTTTGAACAGACTAAGGACTCAGAAAAGACTGCCGTGTTTGTTTTTTTTTTAATATATTTTTATTTTATGTGTATGCATGTATTGCCTGCATGTACGTAAGTGCGCCTGTGTCATGCAATGTCCGAGAAAGACAGAAGAGGCTGTTGGATCCCCTGAAACTAGAGTTAGGGACAGTTGTTAGCTGCCATGTGGGTGCTGGGATTTGAACCAGGGTCTTCTGCAAGAACAACCTTAAATCTAGATGCCATTTCTTAAATTACAAGTTTATTTTGTCTCAGAATAAAGACAAATTGCTACCTATCTACTCAACAAAATTAAAAACCTTTATTAAAAAATGCTTTCATTTATAAAACACAAGAAACAGCCTCCAAGAGTCTTGCAAAATATGTTTCTGAAAATATAGAGAAGCTATAGGGGAAAGAGAGGGTGCTAAGTAGCTCAGTATGTATGTGCAGTGTATTTTCTCTCTGCTTCATGAGACTACACATTAGCATACTAAAGGCTCTAAGAAATCTTGCTGCAATGAAACAGGTTTTGGTTTGTCTTAAAGAGATGGAGGGAAGGGAGGGAGAAAGGGGGAGGGGGCAGAGAGGAGAGGGGGCAGGGGGGAAAGGGAGAGGGAGAGAGAAGGAGAGGAAGCTGACTCACTATATCACCCTAGATTCTTAGGTGCAAGTGCTTTTTCTGCCTCAAGACTACAGGTTCACGCCACCACCACACCCACTTAAATTTGTTTAATCTGTGACCATTCAAACTTAACCACTGAATTCTGCCATTAATCTACTCAACTGCCCTTAGCAGTGTTCTTCACAACTTTGATAAGTGGGCTGGTGAGATGGCTCAGTACGTAAGGGCACTTGCTGTGGAAACTGATGACCTGAATTTGATCCCCAGAACTCACAGGGTTAAAGATGAGAACTGACTGCTGTAACCTGTTCCCCAACTGCCACCTTACACTGTGGCATAGGCATACAATACACATTTTGGAGAAAAAAACTTTGGAAAATGTAAACAATCTTTAAAATTTCTTCCTATGGCACTTGGGAGGCAGAGGCAGTCAATCTCTGTGAGTTGAGGCCAGCCTGGTCTACAAGGCAAGCTTCAGGTCAGCCAGGGCTTCAGAGTGAGGTAAGTATCTCAACAGAACAAAACAAAACAACAGAAGCCAACTATAGTCATCAATGAGAGGAGCAAACTTCAATACAGTCATGGATGTTTTCATTTCATAAACTTACCATAGGAATCCAGTACAGGCTTGAGATCTTTGTACAGAGTAATAACATTGACAGTTTCACGTACAGTTAGGTCTCTGTATTTGTACTGAAAAGCAAAAATCAGAGTTCAGTTATAGCCAGTGTTCATCATTATACTGCTAGATTTTCTGTCAATTTCATTATTTTTATGTGTATGAGTGTTTCCTACATGTATGTAAGCACTAAGATGAGTGCAAACCCATGAAGGCCAGAAGAGGATCCCCTGAAATTGGAATTACATGTGGTTCGTAGCCACCATGTGGGTTATGGGAACTGAACCCATGTCTTCTACAAGCACAGCCAATGCTCTTTAACTGCTGAGCCATCTCTCCAGCCCTTAGAGCTTAAAAAAAAAAAACCTCATTTTCTTTGTCTTGTTCTTACAAATATGACTTTTCACCAGTCACTCACATTAATGCTCAAAGGGGCCGCAGGCTCTCATTTCTCTACCCCTCCATTTGAACCCGTAGAGATGCTGTGTACTCATTTAACTCTTTTATCCAATTTAAAAGGCCCCGTCAAATAAAAAAAGTCTTTTAGAGATGGGGTCTCTCCTGGCCCAAGTGGGTTCAAACCAGTGATCTTTCTGCTTCAGGCCCCAAGAAGCTAGGGAACTACAGGCACTCGAAGACCTTCGCGGCGGCGTTCTGACAAATCCTTTCCATATTTCCTCCGTTGTCCAGCTGCAGCACTTGTTAACATCAATTATTCTGCAATAAATCATTTGCTGTGCTGTGTTTTCACCCCACCACGCTCTACTCTACCCAGAACCAGCAACTTGGTTTAGCCACATGTGGCATGAGCCAAGGAGACTAGGGACTCAATCTGATCATAATACACTGAAGCTCACAATTTGACAAACTCCCTATCCATGAACACAAGTTCTTAAATTAGCTTTTCTTAAAAAGCAGTCAGCTTTTGTAGCTGAGTGGCTCAGTGGTACAGCAATCACCTAGCACACACGAGGTCCTGGGTTCAATTTCTAGTTAAAAAAAAAAGCAGTTACTCCAACAGAGACCTCAATAAACAAGACGGCAAGACAGAAAAGTATCAGCACTCACTCCTTTTCAATGCTGAAAAATACCGATTACACGGACAGACCAATTTTATTTATGTGTATGAGTGTATTGCCTGCATGTGTGTTAAGTGCAACTGGGTCATGCACTGCCCTCAGAGGTCAGAAGAGGGCCTTGGATCCCTTGGAATTGGAGTAACGAAGGTTGTTAGCCATCATGTAGGTGCTGGGAACTGAACCCAGGTCCTCTCCAAGAACAGCTAGTGCTCTTAACTGTTGGGCCAGCTCACCAACCCTTCATTTCTAATTTTAACTCCTTGTTACTTATTTGTTGAAATTTTGTTCACTTTTCCTACAGAAGGTTCCATGACTGAGCTGGCTAATCAATGCATTCCCTCAGTGCTTTTCGTACACCTTCCTTGGAGTTAGTTTTCGGATCTAAAAGTGATGGCCTTCTTCAAGACTCTTGTATTCTCTTCTCTTCTCACTCTTTTCCCTTCCTTAAGAAGCTCATTTCAGAGACGAACATCTCTTCATCAGGTAGGGAACACATATCTCGGTATTCCTGTGATGTCAGCAAACAGTGATGTTTAATGTCAAACTATTTTCTTCAAACCTACTCCAATTTTGGACATTTTCTAACTGTGGAGACCTTGGGACATGCTCAGGTTTGGATCTGTTTTGAAGGCAGAGCTCACAGGATTTTCTGACTTATCTGCTTGTTCATGTGATGGAAAAGGAGGTAACAAGAATGTCTTCTAGGACTCTGGCCTCCTCAGCAGGAAGGGTGCATATGTATTCTGCACCTAGCCTGCACCCACTGTCCATCAAAGTCACTGAAACCTGCTGTATTGTGTGCTGTGCCCAATTCTATCTTCATCTTACTTAGCAGTGGTGTCTGACCAGGCTGCTGTTTCCCTCTTAAAACTTACTGGGCTGGTGAGATGGCTCAGCAGGTAAAGGCCGGATAACCTGAGGCTGATCCCTGAAACCCACATGATGGAAAGAGAGAACCAACTCCTACAAGTTTGTACTCTGACCTCCACACACTCATGTGGCACATGCATGTGTATACACACACACACACACCCACACCCACACCACACACAGAGAGAGAGGCACACAAAGATGAGTGGATAAACATAATTAAAGATTAAAAGAGCAAATATCACCATTCTTGACTCGCAGTCTGAAGTCTCGAAGCTTGCCTCCCTTCTCAGCGTTTCTACCATTCATTCTCTTTCCCTAATCAATGCTTACTGAGCCCCAGGACCCACACCTTCACATTCCTTGTCTAAGACCTCACTCCTCTTGTAGTCTCCCTTGTATTTTTACATATGCTGAAGCTCCCACACTAAAAATGTCAATCTCAGGTGCGATGGCTCAGTAGGTAAAGGGGTTTGCTGCCAAGCTTAATGGCCACAGTTTGATCCATGAACATTTCATGGTAGGAGAGAACTGATTCCAATGGGTTGTCCTCTGACCTTCACATGCTTGCCTTGGCATGCACACAACCCACACAAATAACCAGGTATTTAAAAAAAAAAAACCCTTCCAGGGACTAGAGAGATGGCTCAGTGGGTAAGAGCACTGGCTGCCTTTGCAGAGGACCCAGGTTCAGTTCCCAGCATCCATATGTCAGGTAACAACCATCCTTAACTCCAGTTCCAGGGGATCCTATACATAAAGTAAAAATAAATCAGTTAATTAAAAAAAGAAAAAACAAGGCCGGGTGGGCGTGGTGGCACACGCCTTTTATCCTAGCACTCAGGAGGCAGAGGCAGGCACTCTCTTGATCTCCATAACGAATTCAGGCCAGCTGAGGCTACAGGGAGACCCCATCTCAAAAAAGACCAGAAAAAAGAAAAAAGGCAAAGAACCCTGCTTCCAAGGCTGGGCGTGGTGGGAGCGCAGGTCTTTAGTCCCAGCACTCAGGCAGTAGAGGCAGGCACATCTCTGTGAGTTCAAGACCGGCCTGGTCTCCATAGGAAGTTCCAGGCCAGCTTAGACTACAGGAGAGCCTATCTCAAAAAGACCACCCCCTCACCCCAAAACAACAAAACCCTTCTAATCTGAACTACTTCCATAAACTCCAGAAATATATAGTCCTTTGCTTTCTGTAGTTTTAATGACCTATGGCCAACCAGAATCCAAAAATAATGGAAAATTCTAGAAATAATAAATTTTAAACTGCATTTCTTTTTTTAAAAAACATTTTATTTTTGGGGGATAGAGAGATGGCTCAGCGGTTAAGAACACTGGTTGTTCTTGCAGAAGACCCGGGTTCAAATCCTAGCACCCACATGGCAGATAAGAACTGTCCATAACTCCAGTCCCAGGGGAGCCGAAAGCCTCTTCTGACTTCCGTGGGCACTGCACAACACGGGTGCACTTACCTCCATGCAGGCATAAACGTACACACATAGAATAAAAATAAAAAAATTAAAAAAATAAAAATATTTTATTATTTTTAGTGTATGAGTATATTGCCTGCATGTTAGGTAAGTGCACCTGTGTCATGAAATGCCCAAAGAGGACAGAAGAGGCCGTCGAGTCCCCTGGAACTGGAGTTACAGACAGTTGTTAGCTGCCATATGGGTGCTGGGACTTGAACCCAGGTCTTCTGCAAGAATAACCAGTATTCTTAACCACTGAGCCATCTCTCCAGCCCTTAAGCTGCATTTCTAAGTAGCATGACATCATGATGAAATTTCAGGCTGTGCCACTGTTCTACCCAGGAAGTTGAGTCACACCTTTAGCATACCCATACTGCAGAGCTACCCCACCCATTAGGGACTTACAAGCCTAAGATCCGCTTTCCAGTACTTGTGTTCAAAGAACTTATTTTACTTCATAACAGCCCCAAAGTCCAAGAGTGGCGGTGCCATAAATATAATCAGTGCAGACTGTTCTACTTTGCTAAGTGCATTGTTAATCTTACTGTGCCTAGCTTGTAAGTGAACCTTCATCACAGGAAGGCATGCCAGGAAAAAGCACAGTTCACACAGGTTCTTTGCTACCCATTTGTCTTGGATGCACCCCCCCTCCATGGATGAGGAGAAGGAACAGCGCACCAACTGCCATCTGACAGCTGCACTTGGCTATCTAATGAATGTTAAACTGATGATGAACAAAACTGAACTCCTTATGAACTCCAATCTTATTCTTCCCACATCTACACTCTCGAGGCTATTCAGGTCCCAAACCTTAAAAGTTATCTTGAGCCTCTCTTTCAATGTGGTCATAGCAAATCCTGCTAAGCTTTGCCTTCAATATACATCCAGAATCTGAACACACCTATCTCCATAGCTACAAGCATGCTCTAAGATGATAGCGTTTCTCATGCTATTTGATTTTTAGCAGCCCCATTCACAGGTGTCTTCCACTTCCCCTCTTGCCCCTTGTTTAGTTTCAACATAGCATCCAGAGCTGCCCAGTTAAAATTTACATCAGTTGAGCCAGGCATGGTGCCTTTAATCCCAGCACTAGGGAGGTAGAGGGAAGTGGATGGCCAAGAGTTCGAGGCCAGCCAGGACTACAAAGCAAGACCCTGTCTCAAACAAATGAAACTTACATCAACTGCTTCTCATCATAATCCATCCAAATGCCAAACCCTGACACTGGCCTGCATGTCCTCCAGAGGCCTCCATCACTGACACTCGACATCCAATACTACTATACTACTACCTCCTTCCATGGTGTCCTGGGTGCAGCCACGCTACCCTGTTATTCCTCTATATCATATGATAAACTTCTGCCCCAAGCCTCTACAACTTTTTTCCTAGAACGTTCTGGCCCCAGAGTCTTACCTCATTCAGGTTTGCACTCGTACAGCGTGTCTCACGAAGGCCTTCCTTCACTATCTGATATGAAACCACAACCCTTCCCATCTTCACCACCAGTAACTGGGTCTTTACTGCTTTATTTTTGTCAAAAGCTTAGTTATCAACTTCCCAACATATATAATGTGCTTCTGACATTATTTACTGGTTTCTATGTGGTGTAAATTCCAATGTCTAGGGCTCTTTGGATGGCTGTTCATACTGTTGTATTCTTACAATCTAGGGTAGAGCAGCAATCTATAATACAATTACTTTCTTGTATAATCTATCATGCAACTGCTTTCTTCTATAGTACAACCTGTACAATCTACGATACCACTATAATCTATCATGCAGCTACTTCTATAATACAACCTATACACTCTATAATACAACCACATTCTTCTATAATCAAGCAACTACTCTTGCAGTAGCGACTCATCCCCAAGGAAAGCTGTAGCTACAATAGGAAAACAGAGGGCTGCCTGAATAAACAAACTGGGTAAATCTGGGTAAAGCAAGACGGACTAACAGCACAGACAAACCTCTTAACAACGACAACGAGGATGGAAAGCCTATGTTTACATTGTCAGCTAAGATAATGCACACAGGAGACAAGTGATCAGTAATAATATTAACACCTACAGTCCCCGCAGGTGCCCAGAACATCCGGATGAGGATGGAGAGTCCATGATGGGATGAAGCAAGTTTAATGGGCTATGGCAGGTTCCTGTAAAAGCTTAAGTGGGGCTTTAAAAATACAAACGATGCGAACATAGACCTGTGCCACTATCTATGGGTTCCCTCAATCATTAAGGATAAGTGGGAGGTGGGGTGGGGCGGGGCGGGGCTCAAGAAACCTAAAAGACAAACAAGAGATAGAAGTTTGTTCTGCAAGGATGATGGGGATGATTTTACTGGAAAATGTCTATTTTTAAAAAAGTTTTACATGTTTTACGGTAAGCTGAAAACCTCTTGAGCCGGTGATTTGACGAAAGTGTCAAAGCTAAGTCACTGAACTAAAGAGTTGTCTCAACCATATTACAACTACATTTGTCAAATTAATATATGTATATTATATATGTTCATTTTGGTGTCAGGTGCCCCGTGTAAATCACAAAATTAAGACTACATTAAAATGCAATATGCCTAAACATTTTTAATAAAAAAACAAAAAAAACCACCACCCCAGTGGCGCTGTGAGAGTTCCAAGTTAGTCAAAGTAAACAAAAGCGAACGCGAGTCGGTCTCGGGGAATCCGAGGACCGGACTCCATCGGGTCCGCGGGGGCTCCGGAAGCCGGGGCGACTCGACCCCTAGCACCGCGAGTCCAGCGGGGACTCCGGCCGAGCAACGAGGCTCCGGGGCCTCGTCACGGCTCTCCGCGCCCCTGTGCGGGAGGGCAGGCCGCGGGCTCACCTTGGACACCATCTTCTTCAGCTGGCTCTCGGACACCGCCATGGCGCCGTCCCCGCGGAGAGGGTCAGCGCCTCGGGGCCGCCCAAGCCGCCAGACAATCGCCGCGCCGCCCGCCCCGCCCCGCCGGAAGCCAGCACGCCGCGCGCTTCCGCCTCCGCCGCGCCACTTCCGGGCCGCGGTCGGGCTTGGGGGTGGGGCGCCCTGGACAGCTGGACGTGAGAGCTGCGCGGTTTCCGGCCTCGCCTGCCTCCGATCACGTGGGAGCAGGGCGGTTGGCTCCGAGAGCACGACGCCGAGGCATCCCGGTTGTCACGGTCACCCTTCAGGTCCTTTCCCGGGTTCGCTGGGGCAGTGAGGCGCCCTGGGGGGAGGCCGCAGACTGTGCCGCCCCGCGCTCTGGGCCCCGGCTGTCCCCGCCCAAGGCTGCGGTCCACTTTGCGTTGCCTTTGCAACGTCCTAAGGTGCGCTTCAGAGTCTTAATTGCCTTGTGCAGCGCAAGGGCGGTTATCGGTCTTAATTGAATTTCTACTTCCAATAAAAGTTTGTTGTAGAGACATGTTAGCCATCGTTAGTCCTCATCACCTGATCTAGAGAACGCACCTAGCCAAGACCTGAGCACCAGTCTGAGACTCAAGCACCGAGCTGAGTGGTGGAGCACACCAATCACCGGGGCCTCTTCTGGCCTCTCCACGTGCACACGCACTGCCTGACACATATCTTAAAAGTATGCCTTTCAGATTGTGCTTAAAACCACATGCAACCTAGAAGTACCTTCAACCACAGCAGCTGTCTCTATGAATTGGTAATGTATTGCTTAGGGATACCGGTAGACCCTGTCTCACAGAGACCACGCCTCTGGTCCCAGCACTCAGAGGCAGAGTTAGGCAGATCTCTGAGGCCAGTCTGGTCTACATAATTCCAGGCCAGCTGGAACTACTGGAGACCCATCTCAAGAAAACGTTTTCATAGGTGGTGGATGCCTTTAATCCCAGCACTCAGGAGGCAGAGACAGGCAGATCTTTGTGGGATCAAGGCCTGCCTGATCTCCAAAACAACTTGCAAACCAGGAGCTACAAGGAGACCCTGTCTCAAAAAGGGGGGAAGTTTTATTACTCTATTACTTTTCTGTTGCTGTGATAAAATACTGTGACCAAGGGAACTTATGAGTTTATTTAGCTTATAGTTCCAAAAGGGGGCAAGAATCCATCATGATGGGGAGCATGGCAGCAGAGGTGGCTGGAGTAGGAACGGAAGCTAAGTGCTCACATCTTCAAGCAGGCACAGGAAGCAGAGAACAACTAGAGATCCAGCAAGGCTTAAGAACTCTCTAAGCCTGCCCCCAGTGACATGCTTCCTCCAGCATGGCTGCACCTTCTAAGACCTCCCAATACAGTGCCACCAACTGGGAACAAAAATGTCCAAATACTTGGGAGCCTGTGGGGGACATTCTCATTCAAACCACCACATTCCCTTGGCTCCCATAGGCTCATGACCATATAAAATACAAACATGCATTTTAGTCTATCCTTAAAAGTCTCCATAGTTCCTACCAGTCTCAATACTATTCAAAAGTCCATAGTCTCTTCTGAGACTCAGGGCAGTACTTTAAGTCTCTACAAAATCAAAATACATATTACATATTCCCAACATACAGTGGAATTGAATACACATTCCCATTCCAAAAGGGAGGAATAGAGGCATAGAGAACAAATACCAGACCAAAACAAGACCAAAAACCAGCAGGGCAAACACCAAATCCAGTATCTCCCCGTCTGACTTCTGGGACTTTACTTCCAAAGGGCTTAAATGGCTCAGCCTCTCTACATTTGCCCTATGAAACATACATCACTCTCTTGGCCTGGTACCACTCCTTGTATGCAGTTCTCTTTGGCAGATGTCTCACAGCTCTGGCATCATGAACTTCTTGGGGTCTCCATTGCCAACCAGGCTTCACCATCATAGCTTCATGCAATGGCCTATCAGGGCCTTCTTGATGCAGGGATGTCCCTGCTGCATGCTGCCTGGCCTTGGTGGCTCTCTGAAACCTCGGGGAAGGACCGATGACCCTTCACTCTTGCATCTTTCATGCCTCCAAAGCCAGCACCAGGTAAATGACTGCCAAGTCTAGCTGCAAGTTTGGGATGGACCAGGCCTGCTTCATCCACTTTTAAAACTTTTCTCTCAGCATTTTCCTTTCACAAGTTGGGTAGTCTTACCCTGGAGGCACTTTCTCCATTGTTTAAGTGCAAACCTCTAGGAATCCTCTCCTTCAGCACACACCTTGGCTCCAACATTAATCTTCCTAGTGCTCTTTTTCAATTCAAACTGTATAGTCTCTATTTCTGCACCATTTGCTCTTTTCATTATAGGTCTGCATAATATTCATCACTAACAGCCACACCACCATTTCTACCTTAGGCTGTCTTGAAGTATCCTCCACCAAAGAAATTAGTCTATTGCTTTTCTTTTTTGGTTTTTGAGACAGTGTCTTCCTGCAGCCCCAGCTGTCCTGGAACTCACTATGTAGGTCAGGCTGGCCTTGAACTCAGAGATCCGCCTGCCTCTGGCTCCCTAGTGCTGGGATTGAAGGCATGTGCATTCCTTTTCAACTTAGCTTGGGGCAAGCTTTTGGTCTGTGGGCAGACTCCAGCCAGATTCTTTGCCAAAATACCTCAATTGCTGCTTAGGTCCTTATTTTCCTCTGGAAGTACATTGTTTTCAGGACTATATTCTTCCAGGAGCCTCCTAGAATGGCCTGTTAAGCTCTGCTTACAGCAATCAACCTCTTTTCTAGCCCAAACTTCCAAAGTCTTCCACATTCCTCACATGGTCAGGTTCTTCACAGCCAAGAGCCCACTCTCTGGTACCAATTTCTGTATTAGGGTTCTTTAAAGAAACAATTTGTAGAATGAATATATATGTGTGTATATATATATGTATATATAAATATAATAAATCCAGATATATATCTGGATATATATTAGTTTACAGGACAGAGCCTGAGTACTCCAACAATGGCTGCACTACACTGAAGAGGCAGTTGCTTAGTCCACGAGGTTGGATGTCACAGTAGTCCCGTTCTGGTGCTGAAGGCCTGATGTATTCTGGGAGAACTGCTACTCTTCAGTTTAGGTTGGAACTCTAAGAAGTTGGTCACAGCAGCGAGACGAACTCACCAGTGGGCAGGAAGGTGAGCACAAAGCAAGAGCTCCTTCTGCCACCAGAAGGTAGCGCCCACACTTAGGGAGGATCTTCCAGCTTCCTGATCCAATCAGGAAGGTCTCCCTTGTTTCAGTTAATCTCAGATTCAGTCCACACCCAGGATTAGCATTACATGCCCAATTTTATTTTTTTTTAAGTCTGGAAACAAGTGGTAAAGTCCATTTTCTTCATTTTATACTAAGGAACGTGGAATAACCGATGCAGATGCTATGTCAACTGCATGAAAAAACTTTAATCCAAATGCATTTTCTTTCACTTAATAAATCAGGCATCACATTTTTTTTTTCTTTTGTCTTTTTGAGACAGGGTCTCCCTGTAGCCCCAGCTGTCCTGGAACTCACCATGTAGACCAGGCTGGCCTTGAACTCACAGAGATCCGCCTGCCTCTGCCTCCCGAGTGCTGGGATTAAAGGCGTGCGCCACCACACCTGGCCACATAGTACTTTTAAAATCAAAGTTTACTTCATTCATTATTCTTGATATTTAAAAAAATGTAAATTGGAAAATGAAAAATTTATTTTACAGTACCAAAAATGTACTTTAATAGAAATCAAGAAGAGGCACCACATGCTTTTGGAAAAATGAAAGGTTTTTTTTTTTTTTTTTTTTTCCTTTGTCAGATAGCAAGAAGAAAAAAAATGTTTTATTCTTAAGTTTTTTTGTTGTTGTTGTTTTGTCTTTTTGAGACAGGGCCTCCCAGTAGCCTGAGCTGTCCTGGAACTATGTAGACCAGGCTGGCCTGGAACTCACAGAGATCCACCTGCTTCTGCCTCCCAAGTGCTGGGATTAAAGGCGTGCACCACCACGCCTGGCTTATTCTTAAATTTTTTAAAAGTGGAAATAAATCTCTCACTAGCCTTTTACAAAAGCCTGCATTTGACAACATAATAAGGGGGAAAAATCAATCAGAATTTATAACTTTTTAAAAAATATTTTTATTATTTTCATTTTATGTGTATGAGTGTATTACCTGCATGTATGTGAGTGCACCAGTGTTGTGCAATGCCAGAGGTCAGAAGAGAGCTTCGGAGTCCCTTGGAACTGGAGTTAAAGATGGTTCGTGGGTGCTGGGAATCAAACCTGGGTCCTCTGCAAGAGCAGTCAGTACTCTTAACCACTGATCCATCTCTCCAGCCCCTTATAACTTTTTTTTTTTGAGACAGAGTCTCACTATGTAGTTCTGGCTGGCTGGAACTTACTATGAAGACCAGGCTGGCCTCAGAGTCACAGAGCTCTGCCTGCTTCTGTTTCCCAAGAGCTAGGATTAAAGGTGTGTGCCAACACCTGGCTGGACTTGCAACTCTTAATGGAAGATTCAAACTTAACAGAAGGTAGACAGATACCACCTTAGGAAATGAACACTGATGCAGAATGTCCTTGTTGTACCCCAGCTGAGAATATGCCAACACTTAGTACATTTTCTTTGTAGGTCAATCAAGTCAACATCATCTAACCCATTGAAAAGTTTGGAGAAAATGAGAGTTAAGAGCAGAAGCCTTGTGACTGTTAAATTATCATCAAATCAGAGAGAGGAAGAAGTGGTATCAACCAGTTAATGGAACTTGTAACTGCTAATATCACTCAAGTAAATATGTGCGAGGAAAATTACTTCTATATTGTGATCTTTTACAAAGATTTATTTTTTATTTATCTGTAGGTGTGTTTGACTGCATGAGTTTCTGTGCACCACATATGTGCTGGTGCCCATAGAGGCCAGAAGCTGTTGGATCCCTTGAAATTGGGAGTTACAGGTAGTTTTACACCATCTGATGCTGGTGCTGGGAATGGAACCCAGGCCCTCTCCAAGAGAAGTACTCTCTTAACCGCTGAGCCATCTCTCTAGCCCCTATTCTGACCCTTACAGGGCAAGGATTATTTTTATTCATTCCTGAATGCTCAGACTCTAACAAAATACTTGGAATAACAGTAAGCATTCAGTTAATATGATACTGACATGTTCATTCTGTAACATAGGCAATGCTTGGCAATTCATCTTTTACAGCATTTTACAGTTAGATTATTAAGAGTATTGTGGTGGTTTGAATGAAAATGTCCCCCATAGGCTCCAAGTATTTGAACATTTTGTCCCCAGATGATGGTGCTCTTTTGGGAGATTTTGGAAGGTGTGGCTATCCCAGAGGAAGCACGTCACTGGGGTGGGCGTACAGAGTTCTTAAGCCTTGCCAGGTCTCCAGTCACTCTCTTGCTTCCTATGCCTGTGTGATGTGAGAGCTTAGCGTCTGCTGCTCCTGCTCCAGCCACCTCCAGCCACCTTGCCTCCCTGCTATGATGGACTGTAATTCCCCCGGAACCATAAGCTCAAATAAACTCTTCCTTCTATAAATTGCTTGGGTCAGTGTTTCTATCACAGCAACAGAAAAGTGACTAATACAAGTATATTAGAAATTAGGTTTTATAAAGGTTGGGGATATAGCACAGTGGTAGAAGACTTGCCTAGCATGTACCAGATCTTAGGTTAGACACCCGCACCCAACACTAAAAAGAATTGTTGCTGGGCATGGTGGTCAGCACTCATGAGGCTGAGGGAGGAGGACTGCTGTGAGTTCAAGGCCAGCCTGAGCTACAGAATGAGACCCTGTCCCAAAAACAAATGAAAAGAGAAAATTAAGATTTTTAGGAATTATCAAATTTCCAATTAGCACCTATTAGAAGATTAAAGTACACAAGAATTGTTTCAGCAATAATCTGTATAGAATGCTTACATCCTCAAGAACTGAAAGTTTTGTTTTTGTGTTTCTAGGATGAAACCCATGTCTGACAAACACCTTTTCCCAGAGCTATACCACTAGCCCAAAAGGTTTTTATCCAGTTAAATCTTATGGGAGTCTTTTTAAGCATATTAAATACTTTTCTATGTTCTTTTGTTAAAATTTTTATTATTTTTATTTTATGTGTAGGAGTGTAGTGCCTCCACGTGTGTAAGTGCACCCATGTTGTGCAATGCCTGTGGAGGTCAGAAAAGGGAGTCAGATTCCCTGGAACTGGAGTTCTGGAAGTTATGAACAGTTGTTAGCTGCCATGTGGGTGCTGGGTATTGAACACAGGTCCTTTGTAAGAGCAGCCAGTGCTCTTAACCACTGAGCCATCTCTCCAGCCCTTTTCTGTTTTTTTTTTTTAATATTCTTTTTTAGAAAAATATTTTATTTATTATTTTTATTTTATGTGTACAAGTGTATCGCCTGCATGTATGTGAGTGCACCCATGTCGTGCAATGCCACAGAAGTCAGAAGAGGGCTTTGGATTCCCCTGGAACTGGAGTTAAGGATGGTTTGTAGCTGCCATGTGGGTGCTGGGACTCGAACCCGGGTCCTCTGCAAGAGCAGTCAAACACAGGATACTGAGCTGCCGTTTTAACTATTGAATATCCCACTGATAATTAGATTACCTCCTTTCTACCTAAAAAATTTGTGCCCTTACAAACTATTGAGTTCCTCTCCCTGACCAGACTTGGATTCACCTATTACATGCTTTTAAAACAGTCTGGACTTCTTTACAATTCTTACTACACTGGCATTTGAACATTTACTTGTTATTTCATTACTGTTTCCTGTGTTAAGACTGTAAGCACTGGCAGGGCTTGGTTTATAAGAGATTCCTACAAAATACTAGATGGACTGCTAAATAAATACCCAACCTGAGTGCATATCCTCTCTGTTGCTATCTGTTGAAGATCTGGGAAGCCAGAGGATCAATCTTTTCTTTTTGAGACAGGTCTTATTATGTAGCCCTGGCTGGCCTGCAAGTCATTATGTAGAGTAGGTTGGCCTCAAACTCACAAGATCTGCCTATCTTTGCCTACAAAGTGCTGGGATTAAAGGTGTGCTCCACCACATCTGGCCTTTACTTTTTCTTTAAAAAAGTTTAAAGTAATTTCCTACAGGAGAATGAAAGTAATTCATAGTATTCAAAATTCCAGTTTTAGGATCATGTGATAACTTGGCTGTTAGGCCTCTTAGGCTTCCCCGAATCCACTGCTACCTATAAAAAGTAGAGGTTTTATGGGTAAGTAATGCCTCTTAAAACCCATATGGTGTTAAGACATTAAAACTCAGTTTCCTTCTTTAGAATGATGATGAATAGTCAGGAAGTTAATGTGAGGATTCAATAAAGAGCTCACTGTAAAGTGCTGTGTTAGCTGCTGCTATAAGTTGTATGCCACAGCAGGGATAACGCTGTCTTTACCATATGGAAATGTCGCTCTGAACAATCAAAGCACATGCAGTCTGAACTGTTTCTTCTGGAGTGATTAAAGGGTTTGCTCACAAGTACCAGACCATTCAACTTCTCTTCCTTAAGAATAATGATCTTTATGAAAGCCTTGTATATTGGTCTCAAGACCTATTGCTTAGCTGTTATTCCTCTCTGTGACCACAGAAATACACAAGTCCCTGTTTCCTCTAATAGCAGTATGCTTATGGTATGCTGGAGAGCTTACACCCCAGGAAGAGGCTGCAGACCATTTCAGAAAGGAAATCTCACTGGAAATTAAATTACATACAATTTTTCTTCATAGATTAATAAGATTTTATTTTACTATAAAGTACATACTAAAATTCATCCTAGATTTTGATAGCAAATGAATTTTAAGAAGGAAAATGAAATGCTTTGCCATTATTATCAACTGTATTTTGATTTTTATGTGTATGAGTATATTGCCTGCATGCATGTAGGGCACCCATGTCATGCAATGCCTACAGAGATCAGAAGAAGGTGTCCAATCCCTTGGAACTGGAGTTATGGACAGTTGTCCATGTGGGTGCTGGGAATCAAACCTGGGTCCTGTGCATGAGTAGTCAGTGCTCCTAACTGCAGGGCTATCTCTCCAGTCCCTCAATTGTATTTTGTAAATGCAACGTTAATACTTTAAGCCAAGAGGTCTCTGAGTATGTACCCAGCATGAATTTTGTACCTAAGGCAGTTTTGGGTTTTCAGCTTATCATGTTTAGCATAAATACCTAATAGGAATCATTTAAAAATGTGTTTCTTCCAAGACATCTCCAAAGTGCTGGATGTGCTTTGAATTTAGGATAATTTAAAATTATATACATTGAAAATGAATGTTTATCCCTGCTGCAGGCTTAAACAGTATAGGTATGTCAAGAATTTACAAAGAAAATTAGATCTTTTCCTCTTATCTAACTTTTCAAGGATTCAAATAATAAAGCTAACTAGAAACCATGTACCGTAAAAGCAGTTTGTAAGAATAAATAAGCTGTGAAGTTCTCAAAAATATACATACTGGCAAAATAAAACACCCTTTCCCCCTTTCAGGCAAACGCATCTGAGAGTCAAAGTTTCAGCCGCTGCTGGAGACTGTGGATTGAGGACGCACTGCTCTGGAGCTTCTCAGTGACTGTGTCTTTTGTGGTGCTTGTGATGACTTTGGATATTCCACTGGCTCCAAGGACGCATGGCAAACTTAAAAACACTTCATTATCTATACCATAATATCCCTGAAATGAAAAAATGGAGATTATAATTGAGCTGAAAACATAAAAATAATTCTTGCCTTTTGAGCACAAAGTGATAAAACTTTAATTTTTCATTTGCTTATTTTCCCAAACTCAAGTTACTGCTTCAGAAAATTTTTTGCGATGGAAGGAAGTTGGTCAAAGACACCTCTTTATAGGAGAGTAAACTAGCTGTCTACAATATCACACAGGGACTAAGTAAAAAAAGTAGATTACTTGGAGACAGGCAGAGGTATGGGCCCTGGGCACAGTCAAATACAGTAAGATATTTTAAGTTTTCCTTTCTTGGTTATATTTCCCTCTTGGTATTCAAGAAAACTGGACTAAGCACTTGTGCCTCGTCTCAGCTGTGCTTTGGGGAATTTATGCTCTGGCAAAAGAGAAAAAACTGGGGTGACTTGCTGACTGATAAATGACACTAAGAAAAAGTATATGGACTACATAAACACTTTTAGGGATTCCATATATGACAGGAGGGTGAAAAGGCAGCCTGACTATCCAGACTTGCTGCAGCTAGGTGGGATGGGGGCAGACTAAACTCCACGTCCAACACAAAAAGCTGGTGGTACTGAGGGCACCCACTAGAGTGTGAACAGCGGCCTGGCTGCTTTTATTCTGTTACACAAACATTTATGGTACAAGAATGAAGAGTGGAGTTACCTGTGCTAAAACTGACACAGAGTGTACTTTCTTTTTATTGTTTACAACAGTCTCTACCAGGTCAGCCACTGACAGTCCAACAGACCAGGATCTTTGACCTTTCACCCTCAGAAGTTCCATGGCTCTAGATAAAAAAAAAAAAAAAAAAAAAAAAAAAAAAAAAGATCAAAAAGAACGTACAAAACATGGCACAATTTTTTTTTTCGTCTTTTTATTCTCAGCTGGCCTGGAACTCACTATGTAGACCTTGAACTCACAGAGATCCACCTGCCTCTGCCTCTTAAGTGCTGGGATTAAAGGCATGTACCATCACACCTGGCTTTCCATTTAGTTTTACATTCTGTTTAAGTATCAAATATTTTTATGAGACAAAAGTTAAACAGTAATTTTTTGGAAGGCTTGAAGATAACCTAATGATTACTTAACACTTTTCCTAAAATGTCAGATTCACAAAGAAATAATAAAATGCCCTCATAACATAAAAGGATGCTCACCACCTTGACTATTTAACTAAATATTAAACAAAAAATATCAGTTTGGCCCCAAAAATTGACGAAGAGTAAGAAATACTGATGCTTTGGAGAATCTGTAAGTAAGCAATCCCTCTGCTGTTCAGAGTATAAAGTGAGCTTTTAGGGAAATCTGGTAACAGCTGATCAGAAATTCTTTTTCTAGAAATTTATTCTACAGCAATAAGCTCCAGTGTGCAAAGATATACTTTTGCTGTGTTTGCAAACAACTCACCAATGTCACACCATGTGTGACATTAAAGAAACTAGGGCAGATTACTATGTACAGCAATGAAAGACATGATCAATCATGTTGCAAAATAGTATGGACAGCAGCATAAATCTATTATGAAATTAATCACATATATGGAGAAACATTAGAAACAAGGTGGGGAACAGGTAGACATTACACAGTATTTGTCGCTGGAAGATGGGATTATTCCAGTTTTTTACACTCTATAAATAGCTTCAGTATTTGAAGTTTAAGGATAACCATACATTTTTTAAATAAAAAAGTAAACAATTGTTTAAATTTATTTCATTTATTAAGGGGTAAAATATGTTCACGGCCCAAGTTTGATCTCCAGCACTATCAAAAAAACCCAAAATAGGGGCTGGAGAGACGGCTCAGTGGTTAAGAGCACTGGCTGCTCTTGGAGAGGACCTCAGTTTGATTCCCAGCACCTGCATGGCAACTAACTGTCCTTAACTCTTGTTCTAGAGGACCTGATGCCCTCTTCTGACCTCTGCAGGCATTGCATGACATGGTGCACTTACATACATGTAGGCAAAACACCTACACACATAAAGTTAAAAAATAAAAAAAAAAACTATTAACACAGTATTATTTAATCAGAATAAATAATCTGACCTACCACTCTTTTCAGTTGTCACATTCTAAAAATCATGAGTGGAGTATCTAAAAATCTCAAATTCATCACCTGGAAGGCCTCCAAATAAAGACAAAGATCCCAGGATCTGTGCATGGTGCACCCCAATACTGTGGCATACACTATGTGAAGCAATCATCTTAGACTGTTTTCCACATGTATTTATGGGTGTTTGGTACATATTGATTTCTAGGTGGTATGAACAATTCTCTTTTACACTAAAACCTGTTGATATCCTGTGATTAAATACAAGAGAACAAAGTAAATCACTGTCTACAAATGAGGACACTGCTCTGCCCTTTAAGTGTCAACAGTGTCATCTAGACAGGTCTGTAAAGCACTCCTATACCCACTGTTAGAGCTGAAACCCTACACTACACAGCACTATTCTGTTCCTTTACGTTTCTGGATTTCCTCATATGAGCTATTTTTGTTTATAGAGACTGGTAAGAAACTGCTGTGTGAGCACTTAGTCCTGACGTACAGGCTCGGGTTGGGTATATGCAAATGTACACTTGTACCTGTTGGACAGCTGTGCCCAAGCACCATAGCTTGTTGCTTCATCGTGGTCACTCCACATGGACACTAGAAGTTAAACAAAGATTTAGTTACATTTGCCAAAGATTATTTTAAAATTAAGATGTGATAAACATCTGGTCCTGTGAGTTCAGGGCCAGCCTGGTCTACACAGTGAGTTCCAGGGAAGCTGAGGCCACAGGGAGACCCTCTCTCAAAAAGAAAAAAATAAATTTAAAAAATTCATCCGCACTACAGTAGGGGACCAAGTGAGACTTCCCCAAACTGTCCCCAAATTGTCCAGTGTTCAACCCCCCTGCACTGGGAGGTGAGGCCCCTCCCATTTCACCAGGGCTAGACTTCTCTGCCCTACAGTAGGAGCCAAGACCTCAGACTGCCTGAGAGTGCCTAAATCAGGCCTCCCCTTAGTGAGCTTCCCAAATTGTGCTGAGAGTGCCTGCTAGTAGGGGTCCAGACATTAGAAGGAAGCCTGAGTGTACCTGACTTGAACCTGACTTGGGCCTCTGTGGGAGCTCCTAAGTAGCTGAACTGAAGCCATCAGTTCCCTCCAAAATAAAATCTGAGAAGACCTGAAACCTAGACCAACCAGCTTTACATACCCAATAAGACAAGGGACACCAATAAAACAAGCAGAAACAGTCTTCAACTCAACAAAGGAGGGCTTGAGTTTCATACCAGAATCACAACAAAAGAAATCCATATGCAAAAATCACAATGGAAAAATAATAATTATATGGAAAACCAAAACAGTATGTTCCCACCAAACTCCATCAGTCCTATAGAAGAGTTCTATAAGGAGACCCCCTACATAACCCAGGACATTTAAAAGAACAATCATAAACATGATCAAGGAATTCAAATGAATTTAAAGAACCCACAAACAAATCAAAGACTGAGGAAGAAACCAGAAGATGGAAGGACCTCCCATGTTCATCAATTGGAAAAATTAGTATTGTAAAAATGATCATCCTACCAAAAGCCATTTATAGATTCGATCTAATGCCAATAAAAATCTCCATGATATTCTTCACAGAATTAGAAAAAAAAATCCTTAAATTCATATGGAAACACAAAAGATGTTGGATATCCAAAGCAACCCTGAGCAAAAGAGCAATGCTAGGGGGATTACTATACCAGATTTTAAACTGTATTACAGAGCTATAGTCATAAAAACAGCAATGGTACTGGCTAAGATCAAGAGAACAAATGACACCAAATGCTGGCGAGGATATGGAGAAAGGGGAACACTCATCCACTGCTGGTGGGGTTGCAACTCGTGCAACCTGTATAGAAAGCAGTGTGGAGTACTCTGTAAAACTAAATATGAACCTCTGTTTTTTAGTAGCCCACAGATTCTAATTTGTGCTGTTCATATACTTCTGGGTGTGGGGCCATCCAATAGAATACAACCATGTTTGTTGCTGCTCTTTTCACAACAGCTAAGAGACGGAAGCAACCTAAGTGTCCCTCAACTGATGAGTGGTTAACAAAAATGTGGTACATTTAGACAATGGAGTTCTACTCAATGGTAAAGAAAGATGAAAAAATGAAATTTGCAGGTCACTGGATGGATCTTGAAACTGTTATACTAAGTGAAGTAACACAGACTCAGAAAAACAAATGACGTATGTTCTCTCCTCATATGTGGATCCTAGAACCAAATCCTTTTAAATTCCAGGTCCTTTTTAAAATTTTATTATTTTATTTAATGTGTATGTGTGTATTGCCTGCATGTAGGTAAGTGCACCCATGTCGTGCAATGCCCATGGAGGTCAGAAGGGGCTGTCGGATCCCCTGGGACTGGAGTTACGGACAGTTGTTAGCTGCCACGTGGGTGCTGTGATTCAAACCTGGGTCTTCTGCAAGAACAACCAGTGTTCTTAACTACTGAGCCATCTCTCCAGCCCCAAATTCCAGGTCCTTTTAATAAGATGATGCTATACAGCAGTTCCTTCTGCATGAAATAACTACCTTCATCACGACTTCATCTGAGCCTGATTGCTAAACATAGTTACAACTGGGCTTGATGACGGTTGTGCTCATTCATTAAAGGAGGGCCAAGCAGGGTCACTGGACCTCACTGCATTATCCAGCCACTCTTCCCAGCCAACTGAATGTAATTTGACCCTAATAACACATAGCGTCCTGGATTTGGGGAGGGCTAAAGCACACAATCTCTGGAAGGCTAGGAAGAGAAGGCATAACCCATGCTAGATAAAGACTATCCAACATGCAAACCCTCAGGTCATACATACACCTCGGCAACCCCTCAGTTATTGCGTTAAGTAAGCTCAATAAATTCAATGGTTCCCCAGTAAAACTTTAATGAAACATTGGCTTGACAGGAGAACCTTAAATAAGCATTGCTTAGCATCCCCCAGAAAAGAAGTTTCACAACCAATGGAAAATTTGTTAATGTTATTATGTCTCATAATCATTAAAAAAAAGAAAGAAAGAAAATGAGAATGTAAAAGATGTTAAAAGGAGATATATGGGAATGGAGTTATTTCCCAAAATAGAAAAAGTGAGAAAGCCTAAGCAAGTGATAAAGGTCTGTTTAGGTTTGTTATACATAAAGGATGAGACAAAAATAATATATACATAATCTTAAAATTTCTATGGTCATAGTTTAGTCAACTAGTTTAAGGAACAAAATATATATCTAGTCATTTTTTTCTGAGAATATTTGATTGTTTTTAATCCAAGCCTTAGCACATGATAATTAAAAGTACCAGACTGGTGGAACTAGCCTTATTGGATGTTTAACAGCCATAGTTTGAGGCCTATACTAATGTGGCAAGAGGGACTAAAGGACAGTTTTTGCCCCTTGCCCTCCAAGGTTGACCAAGTGCCAGTGGACTATGGAACTGGCAGAGTTCTCTCTCCTGTAACTGTGGTGAGTCACCTGTCCTCTTGTTCAGGGAGGACATGGAGACCCCACAAGATGGACTTGAACCAGTGTCCAGTCTACAGAGAGGAGGGTCAACTTAGAGGAAATATCTCATTCATGCTTCCAAGTGAAGCCAGACATGGTTGAACAGGACCTTTGACTAATCTTCACATAGATGGAACAGGTCAAAGAAAGGAACTAGAAGCTCCTCCCAAGCTCAGGTGACCCTTGAGGAACAGATCCTCAAATGACCTTAAGTGTAAAAATAAACTGATTTATTTGGGCCAACTGTATGGTTTTAAACACCCAAAAGGAAAGTATAACCAAAGAGTAAAGTCATCAATATACTTCTTTAAGAGTTCATGGGACTACACTTCCCAGACATTAGGCTTAAGTCTATATAAAAAGTTATTTAGACAATTATTTCTCATTGATGATTTTGTTCCTAACCAGAAAATGCTACTCACATGTAAGACTTCAAACCTTAGTTTCCAATACTGTAGTGCCCACCTGTAGCTAAGGAAGACAACCAGCTGCTGTTCTAAAATGATGGATAAATTTGTTTCTCCCTCTATTTCAGAAGCCTTTGAGAGGGAACTGACACTGATTCTAACCACTCCAACAGCTATCAAAATACCTGAAAGCAAACCATGAATCCATCACTCTAGAGTCCAGCCTTGGAAGACAAAAGAAAAATGAGGAGGAACCCAATAGAG
>NW_008336950.1:291695-309455 GCF_000622305.1 Nannospalax galili
GCGTCCCTATTCCCTATTGGCAATTTGGGTAACCCCTTCAGAGGATGGAGTGGTAAGAATAGGTGGTAGGAATTGGCTAGGCAGTTAGGGTAAAAAGCCCCCCCCCCAAAGTAGCTAGTTTCTTGGCTAAAAGTCAAAATGTCCTTGGGCCTCTTAGCAACATACTCTGTTCCAAAGGCCAAAAATGTCAAAAGTATTTGGGAGCTTGTATCTAATCCTTAAAAGATTTTAGGGTTACCTCTTCAGAGGGGGGAACATTAGAGTAGCCAAAGTCCCATAAAAATAAATAAATGAAAGAAGAAAAAAAAGAAAAAAAGAAAAAAGTGATGGGGAGATATGAGAGGTGTTGGAGGGGAGGGAGTAGGCATGGATTTGATTAGAACACCTTACATACATGTATGAAATTCTTAATAAAGTTTTTGTAAAAGTTGCCAGGCCAAAATCCCTGCACTTGGGAGGCAGAGGCAAGCGGACCTCTGTGAGTTCAAGGCCAGTCTGGTCTACATAGTGAGTTCCAGGCCAGCTGGGACCAAGAGGAGACCCTGTCTCAAAAAGACCAAAAAAAAAAAAAAGTTTTTGTAAAAGTTAAAAAAAATAAAAAGCATAAATCTGGAAAAAAGATTTTTCTGTATGAAATACACAAAAATTTAACAAAAAAAAACCTAAAAAAATTAAAAGAGTCAACAGAAAAAAAAATTCAATGCACATGGCTGGAGAGATGGTTTAGTGGTTAAGAACATTGGCTGGGTCTTGCAGAACACCCAGGTTCGAATTCCAGCACCCACATGGAGGCTAATAAGCAATTGTTAGCCAGTTCCAGGGGATCTGACACCATCTTCTATCCTCCTCAGGCAGCACATTTACCCAGTGCACTTACACACATACGGGCATAACACATACACACACATACACACACACACACACACACACACACACACACACACGCACACATTCAATGCAGTACATTCAAGCTGAAGATTTTGAATAGTGGTGTGGATTAAGTGTATACATCAAGCATGTACTTTACTAATGAGGTGCTTCCCCAGTTCCCAAAGACTGGATATTTGTGCCATACTTTACTATTAACCTGAAATTATAATGCTTTGGAACCATGCCAATATTCACCTGTGTGATGGCATTCTTTTATACAAATCTGTTTTGTGGTAGGTAAAGCAAAAATACATTTGATTATATAAGATTATCTTATGTTCAAGATATTCATTAAAAAATCAGGCCATTTAGGCTCTGGAGAGAGCTCAGTGGATAAGAGCACTCCCTGGCTGCTCTTGCAGAGGACCTGGCTTCAGTTCTCAGCACCTATATGTCACTCCAATTCCAGGGGACCCAATGCACTGCACATATGTGGTGCACTTATATACATGAAGGCAAAACACATCAAGAAAAATAAGTAAAATATAATAACAACAACAACAACAAAAACAAATCAGCCAGGCATTAAGGGCATACACCTTTAATCTAGCACTCAGGAGGCAGAGGCCAGTGGATCTTTGTGAGATCAAGGTCAGCCTGGTCTATATATCAAGATCCAGGCCAGTTTCAAAGCTACAGGAAGACCTGTCTTAACCAACAGCCACCCCCAAAATCAGGCCATTTTAGTGATATGTTAGCAACAATGGATCCCATAGTATACAGACACCACCATCCTCAAGCTGATTGTTAGTTGGAAGGTTCCCTGGTGCAGGAACTATGCATTCTTCTGTGTCCTCGTCAACATATTCTGTATTATGATGCTGAGGACATAAAATAAATACGGAACCAATGCCATACACCATTCCTGATTACATGTGGTAACAAAGAGAAAAACAGACATGCAATAGTTAAGTTGAAAAATAAGGAAAATTTCAAATTTTTTTAAATGCTGGAGAGCAAACCCAGGGCCCTGTTCGTTCTAGGAAGATGCTCTGGCACTGTGCTGCAGCCCCAGCCTCCCTCAAGATTTCTATGCAATTAAGAAAAGAAGTGCAAAACCAAGAACTGTTCTATGAAAAATACACAGCACGTAGACAGGCTAAGGAATTTTAAAAACATTTTACTTTGAAGGGTTATACATGGATTATTTTCTTAAATTTTCTGTTATAATACTAATATATTAACAGTAATAAAAAATGGGTAAAGCGAGGCATGGTGGTGCACACCTTTAATCCTAGTACTTGGGAGGCAGAGGAAGGTGGATCTCTGTGCAATCAAGGTCGCCTATTCTCCATAGTCAGGCCAGCTGGGGCTACAAGGAGACCCTGTCTCAAAACCAACCAACCAACCAACCAACCAATCGACTGAAACCAAACCAAACCAACCAACCAGCAAAAACCTACTGGGGCATGGGGCACTTTTGCTAACTGAAACACAGCATTACAGACCTTGGAAAGATGAATAAAAGGAGCAAGACAAGCCTAAGACTCAGAAAACTGGGTACTGCTGCCATCATACGTTCACACATACAGAAGCAAGGTGGGTTAATAGGGATCTCCCCATTCTGTGTCTTCCTTCTGTATGTCCTGACTTGTAAGACACAAAAACAATGTGCAAAGGGGAGAAAGCTTCACTAAGTCCCAATATTCTTGTGAAAAAGTTAGCAGAACTTTCAAATCTGCCACTATGTGCTTAATTAAACTTTTCAATTTACTTACCGGCTCTTCAAATTTCATAAATGTATATTTATTTTTAAGACACTTTACTTTTTATGTATATGAGTATTCTGCTTCTATGTATGTAAATGTACCATGTGCATGCAGTATCCACAGAGGCCAGAAGAGGGCATCCGATCCCCTGGAACTGGAGTTATGGATAGTTGTTAGCTGACATAATGAGTGCTGGGAAGTGAACTTGGGTCAGTGCTCTTAACCACTAAGCCATTTCTCTAGCCCCATTTAAGCCATTTAAAATACAATATTAAATCAATCTTTATTTTGAGATCCCACTCTTCAAAAAATAGGCCCCAATAATTTTAATGAGAAAATGCCCGCAAGGCTGGGGATATAGTTTGTTGGCAGAGTACGCACTTGGCGTATACTTGTATTTAGCATGCACAAAGCCCCAAGTTCAATTTCCAGCTCTGTATAACTATAACCAGGTGGTGGCACCCGGCTGCAATCCCAGCACTCAACGCAGAAAGATCCAAAGTTCAAGGTCATCCTCATCTACATAGCAAATTCAATGAACCACATGAGACCTCATCTAAAAAACAATAAAAAAAACACCAAAAATATTCCTATATGATCTTTTTCATTACATACAATACCCAACCTGTGCCAGAGGAGATGACCCGACACTCTGCTCGGAGGTCTAGTCCTTAGATTTCTAAAACACTATTGCAATGCACATAGGATTTCAATACCACAGGTAAAACTAGATGCTCTAAAGAAAATGTTCTGCTAACCATCTGATTTGGTGTAGAATACCTGGATGGTCTTTGGTCACAAGACGATGTCAGGATCACTGACACCAGTGAAGCATTCTAAGCTCAAGACATGACAGTCTGGTGGAGGGAATGACAGGTAACTAACTGTAACCTGAGGCACAATGACAAGACAGTGCAATACTGGTTATAATACAGCATGAACTTACCTAGCCTTGAGTGCTTTCTGGGAGACATGGCATTTAAGCACAGTCATGAAGGGGAAGCAGGAATTAGCCAAGTGAACGGGTGTTCACAGAAAGCAGCAGCAGGCACAAAGGCAACAGAGAGTGCATGAGCCACTCAGTGCACTGCACGCTGACCACCTGGCTAGCACCGAGTGCCCAGAGGCATGGCAGATGAAGCTGAGGAAGGAAGCAGGAAATAGAGCCTCAAGGTCTTATAGGCTATGTGAGTCTCCCTAGGCGGTGGCTATCAATCTCTCAGCAGTAAGAATAATTTTCTTTATACCACTCCTATTTTTTTTTTTTTTTTTTTTTTTTTTTTAAAGACCAGGCTGGCCTTGAACTCACAAAGATCCGCCTGCCTCTGCCTCCCAAGTGCTGGGATTAAAGGCATGTGCCACCACGCCCAGCCTCTATTCTATCTTATAACTGCTTTACATGTCCTTTTGCCAATTTTTATTCATCACCATCTTATAAACCTGTAATAACTGCCATTTTCTGAGTGTTTACTCTGTGCCAGGCACAGTACTATGCTTTAAATAAAATTAAGTGACAGTGAGCCAGGTGTGGTGGCACACACCTTTAGTCCCAGCACTCAGGAGGCAGAGGCAGGTGAGTATCTGTGAGATTGGGGCCAGCCTAGTCTACATAGTGAGTTTCAGGCCAGCTGGGGCTGCAGGGAGACTGTCTCAAAAAGACAAAGAAAAGAAAAAAAATTAAGTGACAGCAAGAAAGAGCAAGTCTTTACAGTCAGACCAAGGTTTAAATCTCAGTTCTGCTATTACTAGATCTTTAACTTTGGGTAGTTAACTCATCTTTATGGAGCCTTATGTTTCCTCATCAATAGATGTAAAAAAATATCCTCCCTTCCAAGTTACCTAAAATTTAAATGAAATACAGAGGACCTGTATGAAAAGTACTCCATAAAAATAATAATGAATCATAGGGCCGGGCACGGTGGCACACGCCTTTAATCCCAGCACTCGGGAGGCAGAGGCAGGTGGATCTCTGTGAGTTCAAGGCCAGCCTGGTCTATATAGTGAGTTCCAGGACAGCTGGGGCTACAGGGAGGGAGACCCTGTTTCAAAAAGGCCAAAAAAAAAAAAAAAAAAAACCAATCATTAATTATATCGCATCATTACTGACTGCTAGTTCATATCTACATGTGATTCCAGCAGAAGGAGGCTCTAATTAGTTTCTGGCTTCAGAGCCAGAAGTATACTTGGATATGTATTAGTCTGTGAAGCAACAGTGGAAGACAGGACAAGTAAGGATCAGGTAGCTCTGTGGTTAGAGTTTGCTGAGCATGTACAAGGCCCTGGCTTGGATCCCAAGGTCTATAAAGACTAAACCACACAGTGATCTGCTGCCACTCTACAGAGATGGCAGGCAGGCAGCAAGGTGGACCGGGGAGAAGGTGAGCAGCTTCGGTGGTGCTTGTGATGTTCTTCACCGAGTGTGGACTCATGTTGGTTTTATTACTGTTTCTCAATTTGCACACACTCAACACTCTGTGGTGGGCCAGTGGTTAGGACTCACACAGGTATCTACTTCAAACGTTACATGGCGCTGGGTGACGTGAGCCCAATCTGCACTCACCTACATCCCTTACTTCTTTTGCTCCTTTGAGAACTCAGGACAGAAGGGCCATTCCCTTCCCCACGCTTCTGTGGCCTCTCAATGGCAAACCAACACTGCCTGCCTTCTGATCACCCCTATGACAGGCTCCAGACTTCCAGGAGACAGCCAGGTACTACTCTGTCTGCACAGCGCAGCCACATCAGCACTGCCTTAGACAGAGCAGGTGCTCAACATAAGTTTTTGAAAATAAATTCCTACACCTGGGATAAACCAAACATGAACTGCTTTTTCAGTAGGTTTAAAATGTTATGTTTGGGGGCTGGAGCAATGGCTCAGTTGTTAAGAGCACCATCTGCTCTTGCAGAGGATCTGAGTTCAATTCTCAGCATCTACATGGTGGCTAACAACTGTCCATAACTCCAGTTGCAGGGGATCCAATGATCTCTTCTGACCTCCGCAGGCATTGTACGGCACGGGTGCACTTACACACATGCAGGCAATACACTCATACACATAAAATAAAAATAGTAAATTTTTTTAGTAAAATGTTAAATTGTTTTTCTTCCTTCACCTAGACACAGTAGGTAAGCCATATTTAAAGCTTCACCATCTTATCCTTTTATGATTTAAGAAATTAACACTACATATATATGTATGTGTACATGTTTTTATTGTTGTTGGGAACAGCGTATGGACTACACTAGACCAGGCAGCGCCTACATCACGGTTGCCTATTATAATATATTTTACAATGTTCTTATTTATTCAATACTTATCATACATGAAAAACTATAACTTATTAGGGGGATGAGTTAAATAAACTATGATACACCTTTAATCCCAGCACTTGGGAGGCAGAGGCAGGCAGATCTCTGTGAGTTCAAGGCCAGTCTGGCCTACATAGTGAATTCCAGGACAGCTGGGGCTCAAGGGAGACCCTTTCTAAAAAAAACCAAAAAAAAAAAAAAAAAAAAGCAAGCACAAGGGGCTAGAGATATGGCTCAACAGTTAAGCACATTGGCTGCTCTTGCAGAGGGCCTGGATTCAATTTCCAGCACCCACATGGTGGCTAACAACCATCCACAACTCCACTTACTAGTCCATATTTTTTCACAGTACAAACATGGAATTCCTAACTATGTGCCTTTGCCTGGCTCTGAGTTCCCATTCCTGGAATGCCTTCACCACTGTTACCTATTCAAATCCTAGCTGTTCTTCCAAAGTCTAGTTCAGCAGCGGCCTTTCGTATCACTTGAGGTACTGTAGGACAGAGTTCTTTCCTTAGTGATTTCAACCTATGCCAAATGCACACTTGTACATGTCTAAGCCCTATAATAATACTTAATCGTTTCCTATACTTCTAGCTAAAATATTGGATAATCATTTGCAGTACAATAAAGCACAGACTGTGCTACACCTCGTTACCGTAGGACAAAGCATTCACATTCCTGCTTAAATGAACACAAATGCACATGAGAGCAAGTAGTACGGGCCTCACTTGCCGCCTTTACAGCACAAGACAAGGAAGGCACGGTTCCAGGAAGCACACTTTGGGGAACAAAAGTGGTTTATGTTGTTTTTCCTACAAGGAGCTGCAACTGATGCTTTTTTGTGATAGGGAGTATTTTAGTTACTTGTGAATGAGAATGTCCCCATAGGCTCCAAGGCTCCAAGGCTGCAGACATTTTTGTCCCCAGTTGGTGGCGATGTTTTGTGGCCATGCTGAAGAAGGCCCATCACTAGGGAAGGGTTTAGAGAGTTCTTAAGCGTCGCTGGATTGCCAGTCGCTCTCTGCCTCCTGCTCCTGCCACCTCCTGCCACTGTGCCTCCCTGCCATGATGGCTCTAAATCCCCAGGTACCATAAGCTCAAACTCTTTCTTTTTATAAGTTCCCTTGTCATAGTGTTTTATCACAGTAACAGAAAAGTAACTAAATACAGGGAAAGCAAGTAGCTTCTTGAAAAGGCCATAGGGTGAGAGGTTCTTTGATAAAGGGAAACAGACAGTAGTAGGCTTGCATTTAGGGAGACGGACCAGCCTTGGGAAAAGTAAACAAAGTTGGATGGTGGTGAGAGTAATGAGGATTTCTAAATGCTTTAGGTTTGTTTAAATGTTTAAACAAAAGATTAAAACTTTTAATTCTGGACTCTGAAATTCAATTTCAAACATAAAACCTGACCACGGGGTCTTGCAGTAAGCTCAAAAAAAAAAAGCCAGGTGTGGTGGCACACACCTTTAATCCCAGTACTCTGGAGGCAGAGGCAGATGATTCTCTGTGAGTTCAAGACCAGCCTGGTTGACATAGTGAGTTCCAGGCAGCTGGGGCTACAGGGAGACCCTGTCTCAGAAAGACAAACAAAGCTTGAGTATGACAGGGGCTTAAGTTGTAGAGCACTTGCCTAACACACTTGAAGCCTTTGGCTGGATCCCTAGCAAGACACGCATGCATGCACGAGGGAGGTGGCGGGGGGGGGGGGGCGCTGAGCAAAAGGGGAAGAAAGAGATCTGGCCCACGAAGGGCCTTTACAGAGCCTGCTTGTTAGGCAGAAATCACTCACTTAAGCTGCATAATTCTAAAGTCCTGAGATGGACAGGAACGCAGCAACCACTGGTGATTCAGCAGCACAGCTAATAAAAACGTCCTCCTGGGGCTGCAGAGATGGCTCAGTGGTTAAGAGCACTGACTGCTCTTGTAGAGGACCCGGGTTCGATTCCCAGCACCCACATAGCGGCTACGAACCGTCCTTAACTCCAGTTCCAGGGGAATCCGAAGCCCTCTTCTGACCTCCACGGCACTGCACAACACGGGTGCACTCACATACATGCAAGCAATACACTCATAAACATAAAATAAAAATAGCAAAAAAAAAAAACTTTAAAAAAAAGTCCTTCTTACCTCTGTCTTCTCCCTGCTCACCAACGACCCACACTTCTCTAGAAGTCTGTGCCTTCAAAACATCCCTGATAATGTACTGCAATCTCTGTGAATCCAGGTTGCATCCAATTCCAATCACTCCATTTGCAGGAAATGTGCTCAGCTTCCACGTCACATAGGCCATGATTTCCACTAGATGTTGTATACCAGATGAAAATACATAGATTAAAAAAAAGCACGCTTCTAGCCTAGCTCACAAATAAAGCACTGTTCTAGTAAGTTCAGCACACCACAGCTTCTGTCTACTCTTCTTAGGTCCTAAATGCACTGAGGCACAATATATACTGAGTGGGTCTTGTTATACAGTTCAGGCTAGCCTTCAAACCCCCAATCCTGCTCCCTCTGCCTCCCAAGTATTGGGATGACACAAATGTACCAACATGACCAGTGATATGTTTTTAATATATACTGAAAACACTAACCAGGCTAAAAAAATGATATAACTTTGTCATGAAATATAAATTGTTAGGGGTAGAAAATAGGAAAGTTTTCAGAGTAGTTGAGAGAGGTCAAAACTGGGGACTGGAGAGACAGTTCAGGGATTTAAAGTACTTGCTGCTCTTCCAGAGGACCTAGGTTTGGTTCCCAGAATCCACATAGTGGCTAACAATCGTCTGTAACTCTAGTTCCAGGGGATCTGATATCCTCTTCTGGGTTCCACAGGCACCAGGCAGACACAAGTTGCACATACATAGATGTAGGCAAACACTTCGAAAATTAAAATAATCTCTAAACATGTATTTAAAAAAGAAAGATGGAAACAGTAAAGAAAGCAGGGAAGGGGCTGGGGAGGCAGTTCAGCGGTTAGGAACACTGGCTGTTCTTGCAGAAGACCCAGGTTCGAATCCCAGCACCCACATGGTAGCTAACAACTGTCCATAACTCCACTTCCAGGGGATCCAAGAGCCTCTTCTGTCCTCCGCAGGCATTGCACGATATGAGTGCACTTACCTACAGACAGGTAGTACATGCATACACATAAAATTAAAACAACAACAACAACAAAAAGACAGCAGGAAAATAATTTCATTTCAATGAGAACAAATTTCCTTTTTTTTTGATGCTGGGGTTTGAACCAGGGCCTCAAGCATGCTGGGAAAGCACTCTACCACTGAGCCATAGCCCTAGCTCAATAATTTCACTTCACTGATAAATTTCTCTTTCATGTTGATCTTAGACTGAGCTTGTTTTTAAATTAAAATGCTGATTCATATAACTACTGTGACGCAGTGTAGCACTTCCAAGAAAAACACAACTACTGTTTCCCCTTCGTACCAAAAAGGGTATCAGGAATTAAAAGAGACCAAGGTCTCAACCAATTAGAAATGAAATTCGTGACTCATTACTTGAAACATGGGTCGTGTTTACAAACATGTTCACCAATATGAGTTTCGAATCACCTAACTCTTTTAGAAACATTTCTTTTAAGTGCAACAATTTCCCAAAACAATTTACAAAGTATAAAATGTTAAAAATGTACAGCGAGGGCAAGTGAGATGGTTTACCAGGTGAAGGTGCTTGCTGCCAAGCCTGATAAGCTGAGTTCAAGCCCAGTACCTATGTGGTGGAAGAAGAGAACCAACTCCTACAAGTTATCCTCTGACCTCCACACATACATGGTACATGTGTGCATGCAAGCACACACACACCAATAAATAATGTAAAAAAACCCTCTAAAATGTACAGTCATGGGGGCCAGTGAGATGGCTCAGGGGTTAAGAGCACTGACTGCTATTGCAGAGGACCTGGGTTTGATCCTGGCACCCACATGGTGGCTAACAACCACTTATAACTCCAGTTCCAGGGGATCTGACGCCATCTTCTGATCTCCATGGACACTGCATGACATGGGTGCACTATTACACAGGCAAACAATGCACTCATACACATAAAATCAAAATTAAATAAATAAAATAAAATGGATAGTGATATGCTTCCTAAAATAATACCCAAGACTTAACAAAATATCTTACACATAAAAGTCACTGCATTTTTCTCTTGGTTTTTTTTTTTTTTTTTTTTTTTTTTTTGGTTTTTTTGAGACAGGGTTTCCCTGTAGCCCCAGCTGGCCTGGAACTCACTATGTAGACCAGGCTGGCCTTGAACACACAGAGATCCGCCTGCCTCTGCCTCCCGAATGCTGGGACTAAAGGTGTGCACTACCATGCCCAGCCTTCTCTTGGGGTTTTAACCATTTTCTCACTAAGGAAATATATAGGTAACAATGGGAAAATACCACATTTCATTAAACTAAATCCTGTAAATTGTAATCTAGTTAATGACAGTTGTAAGAATTAACTGATTGACAGAATACAGATATACTGTTACTGTCCACTGTAAGAGCAATTTTATTGAATGTCTCTTAATATTTTAAAGTTCTTTGGAGTTTATCAGCATGGCATTTTTAAAAAAAAATATTCTATTAATTATTTTATGTGTATGTATATATGTGAGTGCACCCGTGTCATGCAATGCCACGGAGGTCAGAGGAGGACTTTGGATTCCCCTGGAACGGGAGTTAAGGACGGTTCATAGCCACCACGTGGGTGCTGGGAATCGAACCCAGGTCCTCTGCAAGAGCAGTCAGTGCTCTCAACCGCTAAGCCATCTCTCCAGCCCCAGTATGGCATTTCTACTGATAATGTGGACCATCAAATAAATCTGAAATCATCTTTACCTGGCTGAGAAGCGACAAGCAAGACAGCATGCTGACTATAATGTCCCAGAGCTGGGACAAGGGCTCTGAACATGTCCACATTATTCTGCACTGCATCCAGATAGGACTCGGAACTACCCAAAAAGTTGGCTGTGAAGACCACCACCTTGGAATGAGCAGAGGCAGACAAATCTAATGAATAAAAAGAAACAGTCTGAGCTCAAGAGTCTTTAATCCATTTCTAGTACCTGATAAAAATGTTTTTTCTTTCCTACAAATAGAAAGCTTTTAGGCATTCATGCCCCGACATCAATAATACAGAACGTTATTGGTAAGAGGATGCATCCCAGGGCCAGGCATAGTGGTGAATGGCTGTGATTCCAGTGCTTGGAGGTGGACACAGGACGATGGCAAGTTTGAGGCCAGCCTGAGCTACCTAAGACTGTCTGGGGAAAAAAAAAAAAAGTGATTGTGAGCTGCCTGACATGGGTGCTAGGAACTGAATTCAGATCTTCTGTACAGCAGCAAGTGCTCTTAGCTGCTGAGCCACTCTTCAGCCCCCATAATTCACAATTTTTAAAGAAAAATAGGCAGTATGCTATAGGCAAAGTGAACTGACAAGCACTGGCTTCTGTACTTTGCACTTAGGCCTAGCCTTTTGTGAAAGTGTCAAGGAGGCAGGAGGAATGGGGTCACACTAGGAAGCCTGCAGCACAGCTCCACGCCCCTTGTTCTGGCCTCTCCACGCAGAGTAAGTCAAGTAGTACTGCTTTCTTCATTTTTATTTACTATTTATTTTTTATTTTATGTGTATGAGTTTTTCCTGCATGTATTTAAGTACGCTGTGTGCACGCAATGACTGTTGAAGCCAGAGAAGGGCGTCTGATCCCCTGGAATGGAGTTACTGACAGTTGTAGCTGCCATGTGGATGCTGGGATCTGAACCCAGGTACTTGGCAGGAACAGCCAGTGTTCTTAACCATTGAGCCATCTCTCCAGCCCCAGGGTTTATATTCCTTTTTTTTTTTTTTTTTGGTCTTTTTGAGACGGGGTCTCCCTGTAGCCCCAACTGTCCTGGAACTATGTAGACCAGGCTGGCCTTGAACTCACAGAGATCCGCCTGCCTCTGCCTCCTGAGTGCTGGGATTAAAGGTGTGCGCCATCACGCCCAGCTTGGGTATATATTCTTAAGCTTCCAAGGCCATCTTTCTAAACAAGGTTCAGAAGCAGACACTTTTGCAGTGTGTTCACTGGAAAATGCATCATCCAATGTTAATTCATATTCTGACATAGTTGGAGAGGTAGTGACTCCAAAAGTACATCTTAAGATTTAAATTACAGTTGTTCAAGAGTCCTCAAGTAATTCCCATGGTCAAGGTTCAGAGTGGAAACCTGGTGATGAGTCAAAGCCTCAAGAACTGGAAGGGACACGTCAACACTTCTACACTGTTCACCTTATATGTGGTACTGTCCTAAGAGATTTCCACAGTTAGTCTAACCCACAACACAGAAGGGGCAATATCACCCTCACTATACAGAGGAGGAATCTGAGGCACAGAAGTTATGTGACTTCATCAAAGTCAAAGAGGTCATCAGCAGAAGAGCTGGATTCACGCCCAGGCAGCCTGGTTTCAGATGTTAAATACTATTACAGATGAGGAAACTGGTACCTGGAGAGGTTAGGGAGCTTGTGCATGTCATTAAAAATCAGCAAACAGTTCACTTTACAACTCTACAGTTTGGCCTCAACCTGTTTTGCCAGAATTCTCCTTTTCCTCCTTTGGCTTCATCCTCATAGTTGACTTGAGAAAACAGTAGCTGTCAAATATGATCTGAAAGGTCAAGAAAGCTCCCTACTTCATAAGATTTTTCCTGCAAGCTCCAAGCCTTTTAATCGCAGAGTTTAGAAACCAGAATTATTTAATGCTCTCTCATAAACCTTTGACTGAAAGCTGAGCATTCATTTCCAACATTTCCCTCATTTTCCTGATGTTGGCTTTTGTCAAATTCTTTCCATGTGGAATGTTACTATTCTTACGTTTGTTAAATGTCTGGGTAACTACTACATCAAACATGCTATGAAGGGAACTGTATCTTGTCTTTTCATCTCTCAGATTAGTCCCTTGGCAACTGTGCTATTTCCCTCACCTCTCTGCTTGTTCAAATCTCTCTAATCCTGGAAGGCCTGGCACACCTCTGTAATTCTCACTATTCAACTTCAAGAGTCCTCAACATCTGGAGAATTCTCTTGGCAATTAGTCACATGCTGCCTCTTTATTAGGAATCATTGCTTACACCCTGCATACGGATCATCTCACCTCAACTCTAAGCTGCATCTTACCACAGAAGACGTCTACTTCTGCCAATCTCCCGCAATCACTCTTGCATGCCAGTCTGGGTATTTATTAATAACCTAGGAAACCTAATGAAAATGTCAATTATCTTATGGATAAGGGGAATAGCTCTCAGGAATGCAAATCCCCAGAGAGGTCTGACATGTAGCAAGGTTTGGAGAACTGCCCCCTAAGCAACTATGTTCTTAATACTTCTTAGAAGGCACTCAGAGCTTTTATCTGATTCTTCGACTTTCCTTTGAAGTTGGTAATTTAATAAGGACTAGAAAATTATACAGCCACAAAGAGAATCAGGAAGAATTATAAGCATGATTACATAAACCTATGAATTATAAGGCTAGGGATCAGAATAAAATCTCACTTGACAACAGCTCATTCAATAATTCCTAGTAAGGTACTGTCATGCCACAGGTGATTTTGTCAAAGGAAAAAAAATAATTCTGAGTTACTGGGTGTGGTGGTGCATGCCTTTAATCACAGCACTGGTGAGGTAGAGGCAGGCAGATCTCTGAGTTTGAGGTCTGCTTGATTTACATAGTAAATTAATTCTAGGTCAGGCAGGGCTACATAGTAAGACCCTGTCTCAACAATAAAATTGTACTGAGCGTGCACAAATGTTACTATTTTGCAAGCAATAGAGTTTAACTATTTTCTGATGATCTTAAAGATGAGCTGACCTTGAACTCTTCATGCAGCCCCATAAATCCTTGAACTCCTGATCCTTCTGCCTCTCCCAAGGACCATACCATGAAGAGTTCATGCAACTACTATCTGCAGAGTGTTTACATTGTGTTATGCACTGTAAATTACCTAGAGATGATATAACTACACAAGAAGATTGATATAACAGGTCATACACAGATACTATGCCTTTTTTTTTTGGTCTTTTTGAAACAGGGTCTCCCTGTAGCCCCAGCTGGCTTGGAACTCACTACGTAGACCAGGCTGGTCTTGAATTCACAGAGATCCATCTGCCTCTGCCTCCCAAGTGCTGGGACTACAGGCGTGCATACAGAGGCTATCCTCTGTGACATGTGCATACCTGCATTCAAAAACACACACTCACTAGGGAAAAGGAGGCAAGAGAGGGAAGGTAGGAAAGGGAGGAAGGAAAGCAGGTTAGACAGTAGTGATGACTACACAACACTATACATGTACCAAACACATATTATGACTTAGTATTGAAAGTTACTAATGGATGGCTGGGTAGATGGCGCAGGCCTTTGATCCCAGAAGTCAGGAAGCAGAGGCAGGTGGATCTCTGTGAGTTTAAGGCTAGCCTGGTCTACATACAGAGTTCCAGGTAGCTAGAGCTATATAAAAAGACTCTGTGGCCTTGAACTCAAAACTCAGATATCCACTTGCTTCTGCCTCCTGACTGCTAGGATTAAAGTCATGCACCCCTACACTAGTCCTACTGTTAACTTATGTTTTTGTAATTTTATTTATGGGGCTGGAGTTCCAGTCAGCTGGGGCTATAGAGAAACCCTGTCTCAAACAAACAAAAATCTAAATAGTACAAATTACAACTCTAGGATGATCAATCAGTTATAATCCTTTATCTTATTAAGATGGAGTGGTACTCAAATTTCCAGGTAAACTTTAATTCCCCAAATTATTAATGTGCTTTTCTGTATCATGTGTTTATGAGATGTTAGTGGCCATTACGTTTTAAATTACTTTATATAATAGTAAATAAAGTGCCAACAGAAACGTATAACCAAGGCAGATCTGGTGACACAGACCTGTTCAAGGCCTCCTTGGGCAACTTAGCAAGACTCTGTCTCAAAAAAGAGCTGTGGATGGATGTAGGTCACTGTAAGAATACTTGCTTAGCATGTGTGAGGCCCTAGATTCAATCTTCAATGCTGGGAGAAAAAATGGAACTGGTGAACATAAAAATTGCTCCAAGATGCATTTAACGACAGGTAATTAATTCTGAGTCCCTACTTGGTGGTATGTCCCATACCCTACACATTTCTACCAAAGATTCTGTTCTTTCAATTACTCAATTATTTCATCAGTTATTGGTGATTAATGAGACATATAGGAAAAAATAATTTCCTCATGTCCTAAATGACTCACCCTCTCTAGGGTCAAGGTACTAAAGAGTCTCCTAAAGTGATCTGGAAGACTAAAGAGGTCCCTTAAGAATTTAAAACCTGGAAACCACAGGCACAAGAGAATATCCAGCTCCCCAAGGAACCGCTACAGGGCTTATAAAAGCACCATTAAAACAAGGTGCTTGTTTTAAAATACTCTTCCAGACAAGGAAAATGAGCCAGTTGTCTCCTGCAGGGATCCAAAGGCTTACTAAGCTGTGACAGGAGTTTTAGGACAGGTAAATCAGCTCTTCTGACCACTTGTAGTGGTCTGAATGAGCGACACCCCCTCTAGGCTCAGGTATACCAAATATACACTTTGGTCCTCAGTTGGCGCCACTGTTTGGTTAGGTTATGGAACCTTTCTTTAGGGGGTTCGGTCTTGCTGGAGGAAGTGTGTCACTGGGGGTGGGCTTTGAGAATCTGTAGTCTTGCCCCACGTCCAGTTCACTCTGCTTCATGTTTGTGGTTGAAGATGTGATCACTTGGCTTCCTGTTCTGGCTGCCTGCTGCCAGGACCATATGGACGCCCCCTCTGGAAATTATACACACACATAAATTCTTTCTGGTATTTTATCACAGCAACAGAAAGTAATTAATGCAACACTATTTTTAGTACATTCTGGCTTGTGAGACTGTGTGGCTTTACAGATTGTTTGGAAAACAGTCAAGAAATCTACAGGACTTTAGGAATGGCAAAAGGAACCCAAATCACTGTAGCATGTATAAGCCGACCTTTCATATAAAGTGGGATATTTTGCTCAATAGTCTATTGTTATTTGGGGTTGGATTTTTAAAAAATATTTTATTATTTTTATTTTGTGTATGTGAGTATATTGTGCACATGTATGTAAGAGTACCTGTGTCGTGCAACTGGAGTTATAGACGGTTGTTTGCCACCATGTGGGTGCTGGAAACCAAACCCAGATCCTCTGCAAGAACAGCCAGTGCTCTTACTCATTAAGCCATCTCTCTAGCCCCAGGGCTAGGTTTTTTGTTGTTGTTTTTGGCCCATGCAATCCTGGTAAAATATTTTAAGCCTGCATCCCCAAATATTGTATTTATCTGCATAAATATACCTGTAATAATATGATTTGCACACACTAAAAATAGGTGCCTTTCTTAAATTAAAAGAAAGAGGTAGAACGCAGCATCAGTGGGAGGTACCTATTGTCACCCTACTTGAGAGAAGGCAGGAGGATTGCCTGAACCCAGGAATTCAGGACAGCCGGGAAACAGAAAGACCTAATCTCATACACAAGAAAGGATGAGAGAGAAAGAACCTTCATCTTTTCCTTTTTATAAGGCTTGGAATCGACCCACAGGGCATGCTAGGTAGGTGCTCAACCACCATGCTATATGCTCAACTCTCTAAAATAACATCTTAAATTTGATTTATTTTTAAAAAATGTATTTTATGTGTATAAGTGTTTTGCCTGCACGTATGTGAACTACATACATGCCTGTTGCCAGAGGAGGCCAGAAAAAGGTGCAGGATAGTCTGGAACTGTAAATGTTAAAGATGTGTGTTAGCCACCATGTAGGTGCTGGGAACCGAACCTGGGTCCTCTGGAAGATAACTGCTGAGCCATCTCTCCAGTCCCTTAAATTTTATTTATTGATACAACAATCCTTTTTGTTCTCATTAAAGCTTATTCTAACAATGGTTTTAGCAAAATCAAAACAAATTGAATGTTTCTGTCAATCTTGGTGCTAAACCAAGAGGTAGATAGTACTACTCCCAGTTTATAGCTGAGAACACTGAACGTTGCAAGATTATGTAACCTGGTAAATGTCAGACTCTAATGTCCCTGAGCTAGAATGCAACTCCATCTAACTCCAAAACCAGTGTTCTTAACTTACACAACCTGAGAAAGAAGCAATCACAGAGAACAAATCTATTTGGAGATGTAAGTCAGAGACAAAGAATATATACTTCTGACCAGCTGGACTGAGTCTGAATATTCTTTGCTCATTTGACTCTTGCTAAGATAATAAATTATCATTGCTGTATAACTCTGGATAAGTCACTTGACTTATTTTAATTTTTGTTTCCCAATATGTAAAATGAGGGACTTGGACTAGGTTGATCTCCATGGTGCTTCTGAGCATTGAAAATCTAGGACGTGGGCCAAGGAGATGGTTCAGTGGGTAAAGGCTCCTGACAGTAAGCCTAACAACCTGAGTTTGATCACCAGGACCCACTGACACTATGGAAGGGAGAAGCAATTCTCAGAAGCTGTCATCAGGGGCTGGAGAGACGGCTCAGTTGTTAAGAACACTTGCCTGTTCTTGCAGAAGACCCAGGTTCGAATCCCAGCATCCACATGGCAACTAACAACTGTTCATAACTCCAGTCCCAGGGGATCCAACAGCCTGTTCTGTCCTCCTCAGGCACACAACATGGGTGCACTTACCTACATGCAGGCGTAACACTCATACACATAAAATAAAAATAATAAATTTTTTTTTTTTTTGTCTTTTTGAGACAGGGTCTCCTTGTAGCCCCAGCTGTCCTGGAACTCACTATGTA
>NW_008336950.1:309575-333121 GCF_000622305.1 Nannospalax galili
CCTCAAACTCACAAAGATCTGCCTGCCTCTGCCTCCCAAGTGCTGAGATTAAAGGCATGCACCACCATGCCTGGCTCTAAATAAAATATTTTTAAAAATTAAAAAAAAAAAAAAGTTGTCATCAGACCTTCACTGGTGTGAAGGTACATGGTATAGCGTGCCAAGCCCTCCTCACAACCCCCCCAAGGAAAATGCTATTGTAAAAAGTTCTAGGACCTCCTTCCAAACACCACAAAAATAAAGTATCTAAGACTAAATTGCAAGGGCAAGCAACATAAGCATCTTCCAACAGAAAAATCAAACCTTTGCTGATCTCCACGTTGGGCACATTGAAGATATCGAGGTCCATTGTCCCTTGTTTGGTCCCTTCTGAGAGGTCTAAAAGGACCAACTTGTCTGCAATGCCCTGGGTGGAAAAATCAGAAAAAAAAACAGCATTCCACTGACATAATCAGTTACTCTCATTAAGAAATGAGGGCCAAAGGAGGCCTTGTGCAGTACTGGAAAACAAAGAGTAGCACCACAGCAATGGAGTGTGAGCAAGGTAAATTATGACTCAGAGTGCCGCCCTTTAAGCTTGAGCACTGAACACAGGACCCAAATGGACGCAACTCTGAAGCCAGAATGCGGGTTTCTTTTGATGGAATGAGGTAATAAGGCGACTTGGTGCACTCAGGAGGTATGCCACTGTTCCTGAGTTTAAGTCTGCATTTTACTGCCCTAGCATTCGTTCTGAAACAGTCTGGAATGATTTGGGGATCTACTTTAGCACATCATTCTTAAGTCTACAAGTCAAAACTCACGCCAGGCTTCTCTTTAAACAGACAAACAAACTATACATGTAAGCATAACATATAAGACATATGTTAAGTGTGTGTGCTCATGTGTTTATGCGTGCATGCCATAAATCTAAATCAAATACTGTGGGCATAATGTTTCTGGGGATGAATGCTCTAACAAGCCTTTACAAAATGAGCTTTTGTATACAGCCTGTAAGCAAGTTAATCGTAGGTATGAAAACACTGCAACGCTACCTTTGTTCTGTTTATAGACTCTGTACTCACTTTGTTTAGCATTAACTGACCTGGAAGGAGAATAATGGTATCAATACTACAATGCTTTGTAATTCTGATGTAATTAACCTTCACAAGCTGAGCTGAATGCAGACCTTTACTCATATACCATGGCCCCTATTACCCTCTGTGACTCATTTACACCCAACTCAGATGAATGTCTTCATACATAAGATGTGCAGTTAGATCTAAGACCACCTGCTAAAAGAGGTGATGATGCTGAAAACATGTCCCCCACAAGACATGTGGACAAAGGCTGATGACCTCTGTGTGTGCCTTTGTATGCTACTGGGTCAGTAGGGTCAGAAAAACAACTTCTTCCCTCATAAAACTCTTATCAAAGACTGCTTGCTTCTTTCCCATACTTATTTGATATGTTGTTCAATAAAAAGAAAGTCCTTTGTTAAGATAGAGAACAATGACAAAAACAGTTCTATGAGAACACAACATCTCAGTACAGATCAGGCTTATACTTGGTTAAACGACCTTAAGAGCCAGTTTTTCTTTAATGTGGCACAGCCACAGTTACTATCATGTAGTATTCTCCCCAAAGATCTCACGGAAAATGCTCCACATGCCTGTGAATGGCTCCTGGGCAGTATGGTGAGTTGACCATAAATAACAGCGTGGAAACTCCTAAGAATCTGTAGAAGGCAATGGGAGCCCGTAGGGACAGGGACAAAACATACCAGGGACCTTCCGGACCACCAGCAGAAACACATACTGACTAAGAAAACTACTCTATCTGTTCGCTATGGGCACTGGCAAGCCACTGAACTCAGCCTTTTTATTAGTGGTTATGAGAATAAATATACAGCACAGGCCAGCATATAGGGGTCTTTCCTAACTCACAGCTATTAATTTTATTGTGAACCATACAACAGAAATACAAAGAAAAGCATGAATTCCCATTTTCATTTAGTACACAAAGAGCCAAAGTTTAACAACATTAGTTATGGGAAGCAGGTATCCTCACATGTTGTAGGTATGAGAATAAACTGCTGCAACTGGCATAGGAGACAATTTCAAAGCATTTTAGAAACAAAAATTAATAATTTAATCCATTAATCCTTATTTACAGAAATTATCCTATATATTAGTACCTGTAAAAAAAGTATAATATGTATAAGGATATTCGAGATGAGAAACAATCCAACCCTCATCATGAACAATAATAATCATGAAGCAGCACAACACAGAGCCTGGAGAACAGCTATCCAAGTGTGTATTTTTTTTTTGAGACAGGGTTTCCCTGTAGCCCCAGCTGGCCCGGAACTCACTATGTAGACCAGGCTAGCCTCGAACTCACAAAGATCTGCCTGCCTCTGCCTCCCAAGTGCTGGAATTAAAAGGCATGTGCCACCACCCATAGCCTGAGCTATCCAAGCTTTAATGGATCATCACAGAACATCAGTGAGGCACAATGAATCACCAGAGCTCTACTAAAATGAAGATTTAAACCTAGGATTATGCATTCTTAACACAATCTTAGGGGATGCCAGTGGTGCTGATCTAAAAGCCATGCTTTGAAGCCAGGTGTCATACATGCCTGTAATCCCAGCCCTCAGGAGGATAAGGAAGGAGGAATGTAAGGCCAGGCTGGGCTACATGGCAAGAACCCAACTCTTACTTTGAGTGGTAAGGATCTAAAACACAGGTTTGGATCCACATACACAAATGTGTGTATAAGCAAGTGTGTGTACAAGCTCACGCACGCTTGCATACAAGGAAAATGGAAAAAGGAGGAGGTGAAGGAGGAGGAGGAGAAAACAGTTTAAAAGTACAGATATGCTGGGCATGGTGGTGGACACCTTTAATCCCAGCACTTGGGAGGCCCAGGCAGGCGGATCTCTGTGAGTTCCAGCCAGCTGGGACTACAGGAAGACCCTGTCTCAAAAAAAAAAAAAGAAAACAAAACAAAACAAAAAACCCCAAACAACTAAAACCAAAACAACAACAACAAAACAAATAAAAGTACAGATATTATTTATAGACACTATGTTTACATACCTTTGCTGCAATTGCTAATGTGCAGGCAATACCCAACTCTCCACTTCCAACCACAGTAATTTTATTGGGTGTTTTAGTCTCATGATTTGCCCAGCCCTTTGAATTTATGTCTGAAACACCTATGAAAAAAAAGTAGGTTGTCCTGAGAATTTAAAAGTAATATAAAAAGTCTTCTTAGCATCTTTTAGACTTAGTAAGGTGGCCCATGCCACAATCCCAGCACTTGTGAGGCTGAGGCATGATGTAAGCTCAAGGCTAATCTGGGCCATGCAGTATGACCCTGTCCTGTGCCCTCTTCCCCCACAAAAACAAAAACAAAAACAAATTTCTAGCGTTTTTGTAAAAATACCGAATTTCAAAAACTCAGAGGCATTAAAAAAATTTGTATAGAAAATATGATTCAATTCTACAATAGGCAGTTAAAACAACAACTTGCTAAACAAAGACAAGAAGGCAGGAGTTGTAATTAAGCCAGGCGTGGTGGCTCACTCCAGTGAGATCCTCGTAATCTAGAAGCTAAGGCAGAAACTGGGTTACACAGCAACACCTACTCTAAAGAAAACCAGCAAAAAAATCTGGGCATTGTGGTGCACACCTGCAATCCCAGCGATTAGGGGGTGAAGGCAGGAAGGTCATGGTCATCCTCAACTACATAATGAGTTTAAGGCCAGCCTGAGCTACAGGAGACCCTATCTCACAATAACAACCCTTAACCACCACCACCACCCCAAAAAGAAAAAGAAAAAGAGGAGTCTTAGACTGAGGACCTGAGTTTGGGTCCCCAGTACCCAACAGAAGTCAGGAGCCGCAGAGTGCTAGGTGATAAAGGAGTGGAGACAGGTGCATCTCTGGAACTCACTGGCCAGCCAACCTAGCTGACACCAGTGAGCTCCAGGTTCAAGGAGAGACACTGTCTCAAAAAGTAAGGCTGGGCCAGACAAATGGCTCAGTGGGAAAAGTGCCTGCTGTCAAGCCTGTTTGCAGGGTCCACAGGGTAGAAGAGAACAGACTCCTGCAAAATGTCCTAACCATCTGCAAACCGTGGTACACATGCACCCATACATATATACACACACAAAAAATTAACGAAAACAAAAAAAGGTGTTGGGGGACCCCGCTGCTAAGGTTGCACTCCACCATCCGGATAGCTCTAAGGAGCTCAGCACTATATGGAGGACTCCCTTTCTCAGTGGGGGCTTCCTGCTCTCTGCCTGACCTTATCTGGAAAGTGCCTCCAAGCATGGATGCCTGACCTTATCTGGAACATGACCTTTGGCATAGTTACCTGCAATAAAACTGTCCCCAGGTTTTTTCTATATGATAATTAGGCATTGCCCCATAGCCAGATGATAGGATCCCGCTACCACATGTAAATAAAGCATAGTATGATCACCTATCAGCTGAAGCTTTGGCTACCATCTCCACCCTATATTTTTCCCTGACCCCACTGAATAAATGAGCTGTATCACTGAAGCTGACTCCCAGAAGTTCTTTTCCATTGTGCTCACTGGCCGTCCTGACCCCGTTCGTCGCCTCTGCTCCCTTTGTTCTCATGGGTCGTGACCAACGGCCCATGAGGGGAGGGAGAGACCCACAAAACGGTACACTCAGGTAGCATGTGGAAGGAGGAACTAGATGAATGTAAAAGCCAGAAGAGACGGTTGTGGTATGGAGACGGAGTTTTGGGCATGACTAACTCTGCACTTCTAACTCACAGAAGTTGTGATTATTCGCACAAGACTGGCCAGCAATACTCTGTCATGGAAGGGAAGGGCTCATGGGTCTCACTGCTCCAAGGATTTCTAAGCAGTTAATATTTTTTGTTTGTTTCACTGTTTTTGTTTGTTTTTGAGACAAGACCTCATTATGTAGCCTTAACTGGTCTGAAACTCACTTATACAGACTAGGCTAGCCTTGAGCGCACAGAGATCTGACTGCCTCTGCCTCCCAGGAGCTGGGATTAAAGATGTGCACTACAACGTCCGGCCTATGTAGAAGAATTTTTATAAGCACAGAAATGTATATACACACGCATATACTCATTTACTGAAGTCACATAGCAGAGAGTACAGAATGTTACTGAGAAATCCTAAACTCTTAAGTCTCAAAGGAGTCTGACTGACAATACAAACCTTTGGTGATTTTTGCAATGTAGGCTAGCAAGTCTGCCTGCCGAGCTTCACCAGACGATGCTGTAGAATACAGGGGAAGTTCCTCTTGAAACTTGGCAATCATTTCTTTAATTAATCCAACAATGGCAGATTTAGGCTGTATAATACATGCAAAAGGAAGTTACACAGAACTTTCACTAAGAACACTACTGTTTCCCAGTGTCACAGTTAGCCAAGGTGATCCTTGAACAATCCAACAGTTGGGGGGGCGCGGAGGGTTCAACTTATGTACAGTTCAAAATCTAAGTAAACAACAGCCTCTTCTTCACTACAGCACTTATCTATTTTCATTTTATGCCCACCAGTGCTGGGAACTGAACTCACAGCCTTGTACTTGCTAGGCCAGTACACACTACAGTCCTTACAGTAGTCATACAGCAGTAAAATGCACTACAGTTCACTTTGTGCAGTTTTAGTAGTCTATGTTTGCTTACAGTGTTGCTAAATGCAATGTCCCTTGTATGGTCTTTGTCAGAGTACATTTGTATTTGTGTGTGTGTGTGTGTGTGTGTGTGTGTGTGTGTGAGCTTTTTATTTTTTTGTTGTTTGTCAGGGTTTTTTGTTTGTTTTGTTTTCTTTTAGTATTTTGGACTTACTGCATTTGTTTTTAGAGACAGGGTCTTGCTTTGTAGCCCAGGCTGTCCTAGAATATGCTGTATAGCTCAGGCTGGCTTCAAACTTGTGATTCTGCTATTCGGTCTCTTTAGTACTAAAATAACAGATACTCACTACCACCTCTGGCTTTCCAGGTTTGATAGATTTCAGCTTTAAAAAAATGTTCCCAGTAAGTTGATCGCTGGTAAAGTAGCTCATAGAAAACCTAGTGGGAACTTTTTTTTTTTTAATGGTCATTTCCATAGCAAATGAGAAACTGCATTCCTTTTTTTTCTTTAATATTTTATTTTTATTTTATGTGTATGTGTGTACTGCCTGCAGGTAGGTAAGCGCACCTTTGTCGTGCAGTGCCAACGGAGGACAGAAGAGGCTATCAGATCCCCTGGAACTGGAGTTAAGGACAGTTCAGAGACACCATGTTGGTGCTGGGACTCGAACCCGGGTCCTCTGCAAAAGCAGTCAGTGCTCTTAACCACTGAGCCATCTCTTCAGCCCCAGATTCATATATGTTTTATGACAGCAAATGACTAAGTTCATTATTGTTATTCTATACATTTATGACACACCTAACTTCTTCAAACCTATGTTGTTCAAAAGCCAACTATATTCAATTATTTTCTCAGTTTTCCAAACCACCATATAAATTACATAATATTCTTAACTATTTTAACACTTTTAACTGAAAATTAAAATAAAATTTTATCATAGAGTAACCTCCCTAGAGCCTTCATGGAAAAGGTTCCACATGCTTGGAATACATACAACACAAGGAAAGAGAATGTTAAGTCAACATCTTCCAAATATAGGAAAAACAGGATGAATTCACTTAGTAGCAGAATACAGGGGTTTGAAAACTTTAGAAAAAAAACATTTTTTTTTTTTTTTTTTTTTTTTGAGACAGGGTCTCCCTGTAGCCCCAGCTGTCCTGGAACTCACTATGTAGACCAGGCTGGCCTTGAACTCACCAAGATCTGCCTGCCTCTACCTCCCGAGTGCTGGGATTAAAGGCATACGCCACCACGCCCTGCTAAAAACACACTTTTATTTTGAAATCATTTCAGATGGATAGAAAAGTTGCAAAAAAAAAAAAACCAGACTGGGACTGGAGAGATGGCTCAGTGGTTAAGAGCACTGACTGCTTTTGCAGAGGACCCAGGTTCAATTCCCAACACCCACATGGTGGCTATGAGCCATCCTTAACTCCAGTTCCAGGGGAATCCGAAGCCCTCTTCTGACCTCCGAGGTGATGCATGACACGGGTGCACTCACATACATGCAGGCAATATGCTCATACACATAAAATAAAAAAATAAACAAAATATTAAAGAACAAAAAAAAAAACACAGACCAAGATGAGTCAGATAGCACCATTTATCCCATATGCTTTCTTAAGTCTTTTTCCTAAAACAAAGGGTAAAGATAAAATGTAGACAGAACCCCCTTATCCCTGAGACCTTTTCCTTATGAAAGAAACAAGGGGGGGAGCTTAGCAGTGAATGGCACTGGCTGCTCTTGCAGAGGACCCAGGCTGGGTTCCTAGCACCCACAGAGCAGCCCACAATCACCTGTAACTCCAGTTCCAGAGCATCTGAGACCATCTTCTGGCCTCTAAGGGCATCAGCTATGCATGTGGTACACATACATACATGCAGGCAAACACTCATACACATAATAATCTAAAAACAGAAAAAGGGAGATTAAAAAAAATTTTTAAATATTCTTTTGCACAGCCATTATGAAATCAGAAATATAACCAATCTGGTATTGTCTTCTTTTAACTTGCTAACATCCTAGGTGAAATTCACACAAACAAGTGTGAAACTGCCAAATATAAGAAAATCTAGGGACTGGAGAGATGGCTCAGTGGTTAAGAACATTGGCTGTTCTTACAGAAGGCCCAGGTTCGAATCCCAGCACCCACATGACAATTAACAACTGTCTGTGACTCCAGTTCCAGGGGATCCAATGGCCTCTTCTGTCTTCCATGGCCATTGCACGACTCAGGTACTCTTACATACATGCAGGCAGTACATGCATACAATTTTTTAAAGAGGAAAAACTAGAGAGGGGCTGGAGAGATAGTTCAGTGGTTAAGAATCCTTACTGCTCTTCTGGAGGACCTGGGTTTGGTTCCCAGCACCCACATGGTGGCTAACAACCACTCGGGCAATCCAATGCCCTATTCTGGCATCTATGGGCATTACATGAATGTACTATACTTACATCCATGCAGGCAAAACACTCATATTCACAAAAAATAAATGTAAAAGAAAGAAAATTGGGGATTAGAGAGATGGCTTAGTGGTTAAGAACACTTCTTACTCTTCCAGAGGACCTTGGTTCGAATCCCAGCACCCATATGGCAGCTAATAACTGCCTGCAACTCCAGTTCTAGGGAATCCTCTTCTGGCCTCTGTGGGGCACTGCACACACAGTACACTTACATACCTGCAGGCAAAACACTCATACACATAAAATAAAAATAATAGGTAAAAAGAAAAAATGAAAGAAGGAAAATCTAGAGTAAGGTGTGGTGGCATATGTCGTTAATCCCATCATTCTCTGAGGCAGAGGCAGATCTCTGTGTGTCCTAGCAAGCCAAAGCTACACAGTGAGAACCTATCTCAACAAACAAAACAAGTATGAAAAGAGCACTCTGAGCACGTTTGTATGCATTCAACACCATAATCAGAAGAAAGTACTATGCTCTCTTCAAACACGGGCCTTCCAAAAGCAGTCTACCATCCCCTGCCTAGATGACCTCCAGATTCTTTCTATGGCCAAACTTCCATGCAATTATATTACATGACTGTAATGCCAACCATAAGTGGAACTATGGTACTACAGTATTTTTAAAGAGGTCAATTTAAATAACATCTTTTAAAGACAAGTTTAGCTTATAATAAACAGGCTCATAATAGTAAAAAGAAATCAATGCTGTCTAAATACTGTACAACCTTAACTAAATATGGCGTTACCACTGAGCATTGCAAACAAAACTATGAAGAGAGATGACAAAGAAAACCAAAGAGAAGAAACAGAACACAGAGATTCCCACAACAGGACACAGATGTCAAATTATAGTCTGAAGGTAATTTTAAAAAAGCAGAATAGGGGCTGAGGTAGCTCAGCAGTTAAGAGCTGCTCTTGCAGATGGCTGAATTTGGTTCCCAGCACCCACATGGCAGCTAAAAACCATCCGTAACTCCAGTTTCAGGGGGTCCGATGCCCTCTTCTGGCCTCCACAGGCACCAGGCACACATGTGGTGCAGTTACATAGATAAAAACGAGAGAATGGTAATGGCTAAGAGCATAGGTAATTCAAAAGGAAGATTGGTTGGGGGATGGTCCAGTGGGTAAAGTGCCTGATTGCAAGCATGGGGACCCGCGAATGAAGCCCCAGCAAGCACATAAAAGCTAATTTCAAATTACTATTCAAGGCTGTATGATGAATACAGCCAAAAGATAATCCAACGTATGTACCTGTACTATCAAGATCAAAAGCTAATATTCAGAAAACAAAAAATTAAAGAAAATCCAAGTCAACCTTACATGGCTCCAGTTTTGGAGATAGGGCAAGTATATTCTGCCTTTGGCATCCACATGTTTTCCAACTGAGATTTCCATATTTGCAGTTGGCTTCAAGAAGCAAATGGGGGGAGCAAAAGGGTGGGAATCCAAAATCCAGAAACGGATTGGTATGTTGTATGTGTTACCTATATGAGAGAAAATAAGCACATTTCACAATCAGGAAGTATATACCTGATATTTATGAGACAACTAGATAGCACTTTAAGAACCAGGTAGCTGGGCATGGTGGTACAATCCTATAACTCTTCTGACCAAGGAGGCTAAGGTAGAAGGATCACAGGTTTGAGGCCAGTCTGGACAACAACAAGACTTGCCTCAGGGCTGGAGAAATGGCTCAGTGATTAAGAGTGCATATTGTTCTTCCAGAGGAACTGAGTTCAGTTCCTTGTCAGGCCCCTCACAATTGTCATTTCTGGCCTCTGAGGGCATGGCACTCACATGCACATACCAATATGCACATAATTAAAATAAAATAAAATCTTTTAAAAAATGATTACCCTGTCTCAAAATAAAAAAGGGCTTGAGATGTAGCACAATAGTAAATCATTTGCATATATGTGAGGCCCTAGATCTAATCCCAAGTACTGCAATAAAAGAAGAAAAAGTGAGTGGCTAAGGTCACATATGAAGGATTAATGTAAATCAAGGCCTGTTTTTCATACTTACTTGACATTGGAACTAGGTTCTTATCACGGCACCAGCATAACATATTGAAAAACTAAGACAGTAGTCAGCTTATCCAGATCAGTCCAAAAAAAGTTCACCTGTACCAGAAGTGTGGGACACAGCATCTTTTCTATCCATTTTCTTTGCTCAACCTGGACGGAGATACTGTGCCTTCCTTCCTGTTTACATTTATTCCATGTTGAAAGTACTTCCCCAGCTTACTTATCTACTGCATGGTAAATTTCTACTGAGGATTATTTCTCATCTATTTTTAAATATTCTATTTATTATTTTTATATATATGAGTGTATTGCCTGCATGTGTGTTAAGTGTACCTGTGTCATGTAATACCCGTGGAGGTCAGAAGGTGTGGATCCCCTGGAACTGGAGTTAAGGATGGTTGTTAGCTGCCATGTGTGTCCTCTGCAAGAGCAGCCAGTGCTCTTAATGCTGAGCCATCTCTCCAGCTCCCTCCCTCAGTTATTTATATATCCCCAGCACCAAGTACACTGCCTGCCATGCTGGCTGCTGAATAAATCTCTCATATAAGAAAAAATAAACAAGCAAATGAAAAGGGAACGAATGAATCAAGTGCAGTTTTGATATCTGCCCCAAGGAGCTTACTGATTAGACTATAAACACACAGGTGAGTCAGACAGAACTAGAAGTGAGAACAAGGCCCCTTTTCTAGGGACCCTTAAATCTTAGTGTACGTCAGAATGACGAAGAACCTGACAAACATGCAGGTGCCTGGGGCTGAGCTGTCAAGCCTGAGCTTTAGTGGGATGCTTTAGTGGGACGTAGGATAGGGCCAACCCCCCCACATGAACTGTCTCACACCCATCTGCAGAGGCCACCCTGTGGGGGACCCCACCCTGTGACGGTAGATGGGAGCTCAGAGTGACGACTCTGGGGGCTGGCGGGTCTAGTAACAAACAAGTCCACTTTATTAAGAGCCTAACAGGTTTTTATACTGAAGAGAAACTAGCAGTTACATATGGCTCTTGCAGTTCCATACAAAGCATCAGAACATTTTTAGATTTATAACAGGAATGGTAAGTTTTAGCTGGTGCAAGCTAAGGCAATGAAATAGCAGGATGTTTATACCTTACTCAGGACTATTGTCTGGTGATGTATTGATCGAGATGTTTAATCTCTCAGGACACGAAAGTTAAGATGCCTTTCTTAGAACCAGGAACACAGCCTTTTTGATCTGGCCAACTTCCTCTACTAATCATGCAGCAGCTCCACAGGTCAGGGTCCTGAGACTCTGTGTTTAGGGTTTCACCCATAAGCAGAGGTTATGGTTTGATCTCAGGTCTCAGGTTCTACTCATTCAAAGACAGGTCATCCCAACTGCCAACACCTACCCACATAGACACGCCAGAAGACTGTGATGCACATGGTGTGGAAACACCATCTTTGAGAAGCACTTCAGTATTCTTTTCAGAAAAGGAAGCAGCCTTACTACAACAGGTCAAAGAATGACTTAATGGGTCTAGCCTAGGGGTAGATCACTTGCCTAAGATGTGTGAGGCCCTGGGTTCAATCATCAGCGCTACAATAAAATAAATTACTTGAGAAGGGTGAGCTAGGAACCTGACTCTATCTTCTTCCATTTTACAAAATTATTTTATTTAGGGGCTGGACAGATGGCTCAGTGGTTAAGAGCACTGGCTGCTCTTGCAAAGGACCCCGGTTTGATTCCCATCACCCATATGGAAGCTAACAATCGTTGGTTATTCCAGTTCCAGGGTAATCTGATGCCTTCTTCTGACCTCTGCAGGCACTGCATGACACAGGCGCACTTACACACATGCAGGCAATACACTCATACATATAAAATATTGTAAAAATTTATTTTATGTGCATGAGCATTCTGTCTGTATGTAAGTGCACCTGTGTGTGCAATGCCTAAGGAGGTCAAAAAGGTGTCAGATCCCCTGGAACTGGAATGACGATTGTTAACCGTCACGTGGGTGCTAGGAACTGAACCTTGGACCTCTGCAAGAGCAGTCAGTGCTTGTAACCACTGAGTTATCTCTCCAGCCCTGCTCTTCCAATTTTAACTATGTAGGTCATACCTACCAAGAATCAAAATCTCTGCCTTGGTTGCCAGGAAGCCCACACCTAAATCCAATTTAATCGAAAACTGAACTTTGACTAAAAATCAAAAAATGACCTTAAACACCCTATCATTAATACTTACTCCTGTTCTCATGGTCTAATTATGTTTATCTTTTTTAAACTTTATTTTTATTTCATATCTATGAGTGTTTTGCCTGTACCCATGTCATACAATGCCTGAGGAGGCCAGACAAGGGTGTCGGATCCCCTGTATCTGGAGTTACAGATGGTTGTTAGCTGCCATATGGATGCTGGGAACTGAGCCTGGGTCCTCTGCAAGCACATCAATGCTCTTAACAGTCAAGCCATATCTCTAGTTCCGTATTTGTCTTAAAAAGATTTTTAAATTACACGTGTGTATCCATGTGGGTTTGTGCACAAGTGCAGTGCCCATGGAGACCAGAGGCGTCCATCCCTGGAGATGGAGTTACAGGTAGACTGTGAGGTGCCTGGCGTGGGTGCGGGAACTGAACTTAGGCCAAGGGCAGAAAGCCCTTGACCACTAAGCCATTTCTCCAGCCCACAGTGTATATGCCTTTTGCTCGTTTTAAGAATATGTTGCTCAGGACAAGGATGCCTAGCTCTACACCTTACTAGCTGTATGACTTTAGGCAAGTTACTTGTCTCTGCCTCAGTTTCTTTCTCTATAAAATGAGAATAATAGTTCCTATTTCATAGCATTGTTGTGAAGAAAATAATGTGTATAAAATGCTTACGACAGCACACAGCATGGTAAATACTATGAGTTGGACTTTTAAACCCATTTGGAAACAAGTTAGATGTAAACAACAATTCTCTTTTTCACGGCAATCTTTTTCTCCCTGAGGAAACTCTCCACGGAGAGCTTTCTTTTTTCCACTTTGCTTCCTCCCCAATGAGCAAAACAATACTTAGCCATGTCTACACACTACAAACATGTAAGGTACTTTGGCTACACCCTGATGCTTCTGATTGACGGCAATAAGTCTAGACAGTTTTTTAAAGCTTCCCTGGTAATATTCAACTAGGACTGAAATCAGCATGCTACAGAAATGTTTCTGATACCAGGAACCTACTGATTTATATTGTCCTTTCTTAGAACCATTCCCCTCTGGTTTTCCCTAAGTTTTACTATTTGAGCATGAGCATACCTCGCTCTGTTGGCCCACAGAAAACTATGATTATAAAATTATATAATAATAGATCAGAAAGCACCAAGGCACATCATCGTATTCCTCCTGGCTAATAGTGATATGTTCTGGGCCAGGGTTTTTCAATAACTGGTCATGAAATGTATAAGACTCTGGGTTTTATTTCTAATACTGAAAAACAAAAGTATTACAAATCACATTATTATTTTGGAGAAGACTTAGCAGGAGACTCAATGGCGTATGGTGTATGACAGGCAGAGTATCAATGAAGGGCATGGTACTGATAGCATTACGATAACCCTTTCTTGGACTGGGGTGTGGTTTGTAGCACAGTGGTAGAGTGTTTGCCTAGCACATGGGAAGTTTGGGATTTGAACCCTAGCTTTGTAGGATATCTTAATATCTAGTAAGCACTGATTAAAATGTATAAGCTCGGGGCTGGAGAGACGGCTCAGCAGTTAAGAGCACTGACTGCTCTTGTAGAGGACCCAGGTTTGATTCCCAGCACCCACATGGCGTCTACGAACCATCCTTAACGCCAGTTCCAGGGGAATCCAAAGCCCTCTTCTGATCTCCGTGGCATTGCACGACACGGGTACATTCACATACATGCAGGCAATATGCTCATACACATAAAATAAAATATTAAAAAGAAACATGAATCTGTTATAAAAAGTTAAAATGGATGGCTATAAAATTTTTAGGTTCACTGTTGAATTAATACAGTGATACAATATTGAACTCAGTATAAACCCTGTAAGACATAAAGTTGAATGATTTTTTAACCTTTAAAAAAAAAGGATCTCCTTTTCATTTTAAAATATACTATTTTGGGCTAGGTGTGGTGGCTCACGCCTTTAATCCCAGCACTTGGGAGGCAGAGGCAGGCAGATCTTTGTGAGTTTGAGGCCAGCCTGGTCTACATAGTGAGTTCCAGAACAGCTGGGGCTACAAGGAGACCCTGTCTCAAAACAAAACAAAACAAAACCAACCCCCCCCCCAAATACTGTTTCTTATAGAAAGACTCATCATTTTTGCTACTAACACTGAGATGTTGGAGCATGCATCTCTAATCTGTATGTATCTATTACTAGTCATAATGGATTGAACTTGGATCCTTGGTGCCTGTATATGTCTATAAAGTCATTGGGTAGATTTCAATGGCAATGTTTATCACCTCTACTAATTAACATGAAGTGAATTTTTATGCTTCCTCCTCAAATACAACCCATTTTCTTAATTTGTTGATTTTTCTGTGTGTATCTCACAGAACCTCCCAAACCATCTTATTCATCTATACACACACATCCCACATGGCACCCTCCCATAGCCTCCCCCACACCACTACAGCCCTTATACTCTGTCAAAGGTTGACTAGTTCCAGGGGACTATGAGCATCTCTCAAAATGTTCTGTACCTGTGGTGAATCACCTGTCGTGGAGACCACGTGAGATGGACTTGAACTAGTGTCCAGTCTACAAAGAGGAGGGTCAAAACAGAGGAAATATTTCTTCCATGCTTCCATGCAAAGCCAGCCATGGTCAAGCAGGACCTTTGCCTTCTCTTCAAGCCAACTGTACGGCCTTAACACCCAAAAGGAAAGTGTAACCAAAGATTAAAGGGGCCAATATAATTTTTTTAAGAGTCCGTATGTATAGCTAAAGGCTACATAACAAGCAACAATGCCAGATAGGAGATACCTTCTTTTGAGTTGTTGGCCAGGGTAGCCCAAGGGACTCCCAGATAAATTATTTTTTAAAAAAGAATATAAGTTCAGCCGGGTGTGGTGGTGCACGCCTTTAATCCCAGCACTCAGGAGGCAGAGGCAGGTGGATCTCTGTGAGTCCGAGGCCAGCCTGGTCTACATAGTGAGTTCCAGGACAGCTGGGGCTACAGGGAGACCCTGTCTCAAAAAGACCAAAACAACAACAACAAAAAAGAAAATAAGTTCTTACTAAATGAGCTGCTCTTTTAGAAAACTCCCACATTTTCTCAACTTCCATACTTACCCTGATACATCACAGGAATAGTACCAGTAAAATTCAGCAGGTCTTTCTGGGAACTATCTTTAAAAACTAGAAGGAAGAAAAAGTTTCAAAATGTTCATTAGAAGTAGAAAGAAAAAGTCCACACATATACACACACACATATACTTCACAATGTCTAAATACCAAGATCTCAGTACACATGTCAACGAGAGAATTCACTTGATGCTACTTACTTAGAAAGTAGTGAGGGTCAATGAGGTGGGTCATAGGTAAAGGTGCTTGCTACTAAGTCTGATGACTTGAGCTCAATTCCTGGGACTCAAATGGTAGAAGGAGAGAACTGACTCCTACAGGTTATCCTCTGACCTCCACACACACGCTGTGGCATGTGTAGACACACACACACACACACACATACACACACACACACACTCACACTCTCTTTAAAAATTTAAAATTAGAAAAAGAAAAGCTGGGCATAGTGGCATTGCCTTTAATCCCAGTACTTGGGAGGCGGAAGCAGGCCAATCTCTGTGAGATCAAGGCCAGCCTGGTCTACATAGCGAGTTCCAGGCCAAATGAAGGCTACAGAGTGACCCTGTCGCAAAAAGACAAAAAAAAAAAAAAAAAAAAAAAAAAAAAAAGAAAAAAAGGTGAAAGGACAGAAAACTTGAACCCTGAAATCCCAAGTGTGAAGCCTACCTTCCCCTCTTAAGAGGGGTGTGACTTGCTAGGCACGGTGGCCCAGCACTTGGGAGGCTAAGGCAGGAGGCCTGCCCTGACTTCAAGACCAGTACATGCTACATGAGCATCAGGCCAGCCTGGGGTACATAGTGATCCCATCTCAAAAATGCAAAAGGCTGGGGTGTAGCTCAGTTGGTGGGGTGCTTGCCTAGCATGCATGAGGCTCTGGGCTAATCCCCAGCACTACATAAAACTGGGAGTGGTGCTGCATGCCTTCAATCACAGCACCACAGCACCGAGGAAGGGGAAGCAGAAAAGGGTCCGAAGTTCAAGGCCAGCCTTAAGTTACATAAGCAAGCCTGAGGCAAGCCTAGGCTACTTGAGACTGTCTTTAAAACAGCAGTAACAATTAAAATATTTTTAAAGGCATATAACTCAGCTATTTTACTCTTAATTTTGCTTCATCATCCATAAAGCAAAGATAACTGCCTCACAAAGCTGCATAGGATCATATGAAATGTGAAAAGCTTCACTGAAAGTCAAGTACCGTCCAGGTGCATAGTTCAAGCCTATAATTCCAGAACCTGGGAAGTAGAGGCAGAGGAGGGTTTGCCAACCTGATCTACATGGTGAGACCATGTCTCAGAAACCAAAAATCTAGGGGCTGGAAGAATGGCTCAGCAGTTAAGAGCCCTGGCTGCTCCTGCAGAAGACCCAAGTTTGGTTCCCAGCACCCACATGGAGGCTAACAACCATCCACAACTCCGTTCCCAAAGTATCTGACACCCTCTTCTGACCTCAGCAGGCACACACAGGTGTACTTACATACATACAGGCAAAATAATCATACACATAAAATAAATAGATAATACCAAAAAAACTATAAAATAAAACATAAAATAAAATGGAAGTAAATATTACATATTTTGGGGACATCAGTAATTACCACATTTAACAAACAATTATAATCACTTCTATAATCATAAAAAATGTTTGCTGTATTTTTTAAGCAGTAATTTGGAAATTATAAATAAAAATATATAAAAGTATAATTATAAATAATTTGGAAAGAGCAATTATTTTCTTCTTCTCTCTCTGTCTCTTTAAGACAGGGTTTCACTATGTAGTCCTGGCTGGCCTGGAACTCGCTATGCAGACCAGTCTTGTCTGGAAATCACAGATCTGCTTGCCTCTGCCTCCCAAGTGCTGACATTAAAGATGTACCATGAGTGGCTTTTTTTGAAGTTATTTCTATTTATGTATATATGTGTGTGAGTGTATGCCAGAAGCGTAGGAGAGCCCAAGGTGACTGGAAGGTGTCTGACCCCCTGGAGCAGAGGCAGTTGGTGCTGGGATCCCAACTCAGGCCTCTATAAGAGCTGAAAGCATTCTTCAATTTGAGACAGGGTTTCCCCGTAGCCACAGTTGGGAGAACACTTGGGTTGGATTCAGAAACTTGCACATGCTAGACCAACAGTATACCACTGAACTACATTCCTAGCCCCAGCATTTGTTTTTTTAAAAAAATATTTTCTCCTCAATTATGTATGTGTGCACATGAGTGCAGATGTTTGCAGAGACCAGAGATGTTGGATCCCCTGGACGAAGTCCAGGGATTAAAGGCACGCATTACCACACTGGGTTTGCCCCCAGCATTTCAAATGGGATAGAGTAGAAAAATGCCAGAATCAGTATAGTATTTTAGTTGTGTGTATACAGAGTTATGATATAAAATAAAGTTTTTCCCCTGGTGTGTGCATGTTGTGTGTATGCATGTACATATGCACAGTCACATGTATGTGGGCGCAGATGTGTGCACATGCAATTGGAAGCAAGAGGCTGATGTCAGGTCTCTCAATCGCTCTCCACCTTATTTACTGACGTAGAGAGACTCTTGCAGAACCAGGAGCTTGCCTATTCAGATAGTGTCGGACTAACCTAGTCAGAGAATTTTTCCCAGCTGTAGTCAGATGGAGGATTGAACACAGAACAGTTACAACATAGCACAGCACAGCACAGAATCACACAATACAAACACAGTGCTGTTGTCTTTGAAGTTGAAGAATATAAAGAGCTGAGAACTGCACGCAGCCGCTATACACATAAAGGCAAGGGGGCTCCCCCAGAACTCCCTGGAGGGAACACAAAGACATCCTGACTTTAGCCCCTTCAAACTTGTAAGCTATGAAAACTTGTGTTGGAATTCTAGTCTACAAAATTGTAAGACAACACATTTGTGTTTTTGTAAGACACTGCCTTTATGGTAATTTGTTACAACAGCAAAAGAATACTAACAGAAAATATACTATATTTTATTAACTTAAATTTCCTCAGAAACTATGTCACAGGTAGCTAAAAACCTGAGATAAAAGAGAAAAGAAAAATTATGAGTTTGAAGTTCTTTAAGGTCACAAAATGAATAATCCAAATGATACAGGAAGGGCACGAGGTGTTGTTCTTACCATAGGTGTCCACAGAGTATCTGAAGTGTGGGAAAAATGTATTTACATTCTTCAGTTCTTCTATGGTAAGATCCCTGAACTTGTACTGCAAAAGAAAATGAACAGAGAATGAAAATAAGTTATGAGCAGACAACGACAGGAACACCCCACTGAGCATCTGCTGTGCCGGACCCTGGAGCGTGAACAAGTCCATGACAATTACAAATATCAGCAGTATTTGGCTGTTTATTTATTGATTTGAGACAGTCTCACTTTTGAATTCAGGTTAGCCTCAAACTCATCTTCCTGCTTCATCCTCCTAAATGCTAAGATAAAGGTATGCATGCCCAAGCCTTTGTGGTTCAACCTTTTAAACCAAGGACCTAGGGGTAAGTAGGACTTATGACTGTTGTTTTACAGAAGAAAATAAATTTAGAGAATCCTTGCAATCTGCTAAGTCAGATATCAAGTAAAGCAGTGACACCGAAGCTCATCCACAGGCCGTGGGCTTCATGAACTAAATCAAACTGCTCCATAGTCCTGGAAGTGTAAACACAGTGCAGGGCGACTCCTTCACTATTCAAGGACCAATTCTCTTTAAAAAATTTTTTAAATGTATTTAATTTATTAAATGTGTATGAGTCTTTTATCTGCATGTAAGTGCACCATACGCATGCAAAGCCCACAGAGGCTAGAAGAGGTGTCAGGCCCCCCGGAACTTGGTTACCAACAGTCATCAGTCACTATATGGGTACTGGGGGCTGAACTCAGATCATCTGTAACAGCCGCCAGTGCTTTTCATCTCTCCAACCCCCAATTCTCTCATTTAAAAAAAATTCCTTCAATTACTTTTTTATGTTATGTACATGTATGGGTGTGGATGCTCATGTGGAGGTCAGAGGACAAGGTGTGGGAGTCAGTTCTCTTCTACCATGTGAGCTCTGGGAATCAAACTCAGGTCGTGGGACTTGACAGCAGGCACCTTTACCTCCTGAGCCAGCCTGCTGGCCCTAACTCTCTTCTCTGAATGCTCCTTCACTCAAGGCACCTTGACTTTCCCCTCCCACTTCCTAGTCCTGCAGGGGGGCTTCTAAGGCAAGAGAACTACATGCAAGCACTTGCTGCAGGGGCACTGCTGCCTCCTCACACTATTTTAGTGGCCCTACAGACAAAGTTATTTGACTTCTTTCAATTTATATTATCTGCAAACAGAATAATACCTACTCCCTAGACCTGTGATGAGGAATAAATGAAAGGGGGAAGTCTATAATATCTGGAAAGACAATAAAGTACATAGAGATCAATTCCTCAAGGCATAAAACAGGCTGAAACTAACACTGTTGAAACCAATTCACTGGAAAGCTGTGGTAAGTGAGAAGATAGCTTGTGCTTACAGATCTGAATATTGTTTTTAGTATTTTATGTGTATGAGTACATTGCCTGCATGTAAGTGTACCTGTGTTGTGTAATGCCTGAGGAGGTCAGAAGAGGACATCAGATCCCCTGGAACTGGATTTACAGATGGCTGTTAGTGGTTGTGTAGGTGCTGAGAATCAAACCTAAGTCATCTGCAAGAATAGCAGTGCTCTTAACTGATGAGCCATCTCTCCAACCCCTGGATCTGAATATTGCTAAAACAACAGTATTTCCCAAAAGATTCAACACAATCCCTATTGTGTTTTCATCTGAGTTTATTTTTTAAATATTTATTATTTTTATTTTATGTGTATGAGTGTATTGCCTGCATGTATTTGAGTGCACCTGTCTCGTGCAATGCCCAAGGAGGTCAGAAGAGGATGTCATATTCCCCTGGAACTGGAGTTAGATGGTTGTTAGGTGCCATGTGGGTGCCGGGAATCGAACCCGGGTCCTCTGCAAGAGCACTCAGTGCTCTTAACCACTGAGCCATCTCTCCAGCCCCCTCGGCTGAGTTTTTAAAATAAAAATCTGAGGGGCTAGAGAGATGGCTCAGCGGTTAAGAACACTGACTGTTCTTGCAGAAGACCCAGGTTCAAATCCCAGTACCCACATGGCAGCTGATAGCTGTCCGTAACTCCAGTCCCAGGGGATCCGACAGCCTCTTCTGACCTCTGAGGGCACTGCACAACACAGGTACATTTACCTACATGTATGCAATACACACATATACATAAAAAATAAAAATTTAAAAACTTTAAAAATCGCAGAGTCTTAAAATTGCCAAAATGATCCTGGAAAAGGCCAAAAAGGTTGGCCAAGTCAAAGGTTAGTCAAGATAGAACCATCATCAAAACGAGATGGCAGAAGTGTTGGAGAGGGCATGGAGAAGCCACAACTCGCACATAGCACTGCCAGTGGTGAGATGGCACAGATACTTTGGAAAACAGGCTCAACAGTTACCCAAAGACCTAGCAATTTCACTCCTAGGTGTATACTGAGCACAATGGAGGCAGTTTCTGCAGGAAAACGTCCTATATAATTGTTCCTAGCAGCAAAAAGCATAATGTCCTTCACCTGATGAATTCATCAGATGAATATTCATATCTATAAGTGGAAGGTTCAGCCACTTAAATGAATAATACAGGGGCCATCAGGATGCTCAGCAGGGAAAGGTGCTTGTTGCCAAGACTGATGGCCTGAGTTTGATTCCCAGAATCCATAGGGTGGAAGCAGAGAATCAACTCCTCTAAGTTGTCCTCTGACCACATGCACATACACCCACACCCACACTCAATAAATAAACTAAAAAGTAAAAGCTTTTGAAACAGGATCTCACTATGTTAGCTGTGGTTGGCCTGGAACTCGTTCTATAGAACAGGCTGGCCTTGAAGTCATAGGAATCTGCCTGCCTCTGCCTCCGGAGTGCTGTGCTAAAGGCTGAACCACCATACCCAAAAATAGCAATTAAAAAAAATTTAAAAGAATGATACAGAGATGGCTCAGCAGTTAAGAGCACTGGCTGCTCTTGCAGAGGACCCAGGTTCAGTTCCAGCACTCACATGGCGGGTAACAACCATCCGTAACTCCAGTTCCAGGGGATCTGACACCCTCTTCTGACTTCAGTGGGTATTGCATGACATGGGTACACTTACATACATGAAGGCAAAACACTCGCGCACATAAAATAAGTGACTTTTTTTTAAAAGGGAACGACACAGATGAAGGTTACAGCTCAGTGGTAGAATGGCTGCCTAGTATGTACACACACCACACACACACACACACACACCACACCTACACACACACACTGCACACACACACCACACACACCGCACAGACACCGCACACCCCACACACCGCACACACACACACACACCACACACACACACCGCACGCACACACACACCACACACACACCGCACACACCACACACACAGCACACACCGCGCACACACACACACACACACACCACACACACACACAAATTAGCAACATTTGAAAATCAGAAACATTTGAGAAATTTTCTAAATAATACAAACAAAAGTTTCTGTGTATATATTGGCATATGCAGTAATTATTTTGAGGACTAATAAACGCTGGTAAACCAACTCACTTATAAACTACAACAGCACTTGTTCAACAAAGCTTTCTGCCATGAGACAAATTATCCACACATACTGTCCAAACAGCCAAAAGCAAAAACTATTAAGAACTAAAATGTGGCTAGCATGACAGAGAAACCCAACTGAAACTTCTCTAGACTTGGTTAAGCAGCCATGTGTGGTCAGTGGCTGCTGTACTAGACAGCATGGACCTACCACCTCTCCAGTACCAGTACATCTGAGGACTCCGCCTGCACCCCTCAACTGGTATTTGTTCCTTTCTCTCGCCATTTTTATTCCATATGTGCACTGCTAAACAACACACTGCTCACATAGTTTTCTGTCGGGAGCCATGCTTGCCATAAGCATTGAAATTAGGAGAGTGTCACTTTAAGAGCTTCTGAGCTCTCTGCTTCAGCGGTCAGAGCTGACAGGCTGTACCTGGATGATAAATCAGGACTTCTAGAAAGTTAGTTTCAGTTGGCCTTCCTGCTGTCTCTATAGTAACCCTTTTGTTTCTGTTGGGAAGATTCACCTAGGTAACCCAAACTCCGGGCTGGATAAAAAGGACCTGTGGGACCCCTCAGTAGATTCTTCCTGATTTTTCCTTCTAGAGAGCGCTCTCCTCTCTGTACCTGCTGTCCCTTTAATAAATTCCTCGCATAACTTCAGACGTATGCCTGAGTGTCCTTTTTGTTGAACACCCAAGCCTGGTGGGCTTGGGGGGCGTTCGACAGTTTTCCTCAGTTGGCTGTATCAGAATGCAGTTTTGTATAGAGGCTCTCATCTCTGTGTTTCTGATTCATCTGTATTGATGCATGCTATAAATGCAGTTCACTCACTTTGCTATTTAAATGTTTCCAATTTCTAGACAACAAATCATCCCTTCCCCTGTCAAAGACAATTTGGACTGTCTCTAATATTTAATTATTACAAACAATTCAGCTATAAACATTCTTTCACCAGGGCACTGGGGCACACACCTGTAATCCTAGCACTTGGGAGGAGAGGCAGAAGAGCACCTCAAATTCAAGGTCAGCCTTGTAAATGCAGTGTGCTTCAGGCGAGCCAGGACTACCCACATTTCAGTCCACTGGGAAGTATGCTGGCATTCGTGAAGGACAGTTTTGACTTTCTCCCCATATGGATAGAGGCGTGTCATTGTGTTTCCTTCTCCATAGTTACTGGCCATGCTGCTTGTTTTCTTTCTTCAAACACTGACTTATTGTATGTATATGGGAGAGGGCATACCTGTCAGTGGTCAGAGGACAACCTGTGGGAGCCAGTTTTCTCCTTCCACCACACAGGTCCTAGGGATTGAAGTCAGGTCATGAGGACCACAGCAAGCACCTTTACCACTGAGCCATTTCACTGGCCCATGATTGTTGTTTTATAGTGCCTTCCTAAACGTGAATATGTTTTTAAGTCCTTCACTGCTTCTGATTAATATATATATTTTTAAATTATTTAATAACCACATGATTAGAAGCATTTCATTACAGCATTAACATATTCAATAACAATTTCCA
>NW_008336950.1:339336-382074 GCF_000622305.1 Nannospalax galili
GTTGCTCTGGGTGAGAAGGGTCAGGAAGCAGTATTGGTTCCCCAGGTGTCTGGGGCCCCAAGACTAGGAATGGCACAGGGCTCAAACTAGGAGTATAGAACGGCGAGGGGGGGTGATGGAGGGGTGAATCTGGCTTAGGGAGTCCCGGCGCGCGGGCGCGGAGAGCTGCGCTATAGACTTACCCCAAGAGGCCTGAGGATAGTAGTGCAGGCTAGGAGCTTAATATATTTTTTTTTAAAAAATCTTTTTGAGACAGGGTCTACCTGTAGCCTCAGCTGACCTGGAACTCACTATGTAGACCAGGTTGGCCTTGAACTCACAGAGATCCATCTGCCTTTGCCTCCTGAATGCTATGCTGGGATTCAAGGCATGCATCACCATACCCAGCTAATATGCCAATTCTATAGTCAGCCTGAATTTAAGATAATCCTGACTTATGCTAAGTACACAGACATCTGCTGAACAAGTCCACATACCTAGGCCTCTTGTGTCAAGATTATTCTTGCTCTTCTGACCATCCGGTGAACTGTACAATCAATGTAAAAAAATCTTCAAAGTAACTTGTTTAGAATTTCTATTAGAATAACACTCACTCTTAGACATGGTGGCTCATATTTAATTCCAGCCCTTGAAAGGCTGAGGGAGAACTTCAGCAAGACCGATGCCTGGGCTACTGAATGAGACTGTCTCAAACCTCACTTAAACTACACTGACTCTGTAGATCAATATGGAGAGACTTTCACATGATGCTAGGATACTTTAGACTTCCTTTTACTTTTCTCCATACAGTTGATTGGCTTTTAATGTATGCTCTAAAATTATTTCTAGATACTAAACTACATATTCACCTACACAGAGGGTAAGAAATCTCAGAAATATTAGCTGCACTGACTTGCTTTTTAGTTATTTAATATATACAAATGTTTGATATTAAGCACATGTACGGGTGTGGGGGTGTAGCTCAGTGGTAAAGCACACACTTGAAGACCAACATGCACCCCCCCCCAAATACTCCTGGGTCAAACTGATCAGGAAACTTAAACCTTCCTTTACCTGGAGAAAACCACTGTCTCTTCCATGTTTTTCCTTCATTCTACTCAACCAAAACTTTAACAATTCTTACACTGGACAATCCACTGTGCTCCACAGATTAAAACACGAAAGACTGGCTCTTCGGTTTGGTTGGGTTTTTTGAAAGAGACAAGGTCTATGTAGCCTTAGCTGGCCTGGAACTCACTATGTAGACCAGGCTGGTCTCAAACTCAACAGAGTTCGCCTGTCTCTGCCTCCTGGGTGGTAGGTTAAAGATTTGTACCACCCTGCCCAGCTACCAGGCTCTTTAATTTCATGTTCTCTGAAAAGGAGACAGAAAACATGGTAATACTTCTCCTACAAGCCACGTTTGTCTCATGCCTGTAATCCCAGCCAGCATTCAGGGGCTGAGGAAGGAGTACTGCCTTGAGTGAAAGGGCAGCCTTGGCTACATAGCAAGACTCTCAATCACTCAATCTACACCTGTCTGAACTGTAACCTGAATCATTCAAATTGACTACATAACACAGTTTCAATCTTTGGGCTTTTAAACCTCCTACAGGTGTAAAGCCGGTTCCAGCAAAGAGAGACACTCAGGTCCAGCAAAAACAGCACCGACCACGCTTCCCAAGCAGCAAGCAGACTGCACAGGCCGGCTCCCGACTGCACACATGGGAACCGTGGGAACCGTGGGAATCCGGGAGGCCGGATGAGCCTCCGATACGCAGGAATGCAGCGAAGACCTCGGGTCCTAAGCTGCACCTCTTTACCACGGGGCTCTAGTTCTATTCCTATGTCCAGTGAGGGCCTCCACGGCCAGCACCTCAGTGCTCGGTGAAGGGACTAAACCCCGAGGGCTCACCGAGGAAACAGTGGAGAATCTCGCCCACTCGGATAACCCGGGAGACCCCGGCGGGTGGAGACGCTGCGGGGAGTGGCTCCGAGTACGCGGGGGACCGCGACGCCGGCCTGTGACCCCAGCAACGGGGAGGCCGAGGCAGGAGCACCGCCGCGAGTTAGAGGTCCGGGCAGAGTAGGCCGCCGCCCCCGGCCCAGCAGCCCCGTTGGCCCCCGGCCCCCTGGTCCCCGCCGGCTCACACCTTGCCCAGCAGCCGCCTCACACCCTCACAGTCGAATTCCATGTCCAGCGGGTCTCCGAGCCGCGTTCCTTCCCGGCAGCCCCGCAGACTTCCTTTACACCTGCTCCAGACGGCGGCCGCGAAGGACCAAAAGTCCACAGAGGACGAGACTCCGCGGAACCTGGCCTCGCCCTCTCCTGGCCAGGGGCCTCACGACCTGGGGTAGGTGGGTGACGTACGACTCCGCACGTCTGGGAAGTGGGAGGACCCCAGTGCAAAATGCAAGCGAGGCAGAAGCCATCCGCGAGGTCCTGGAAAGGCTTGACTTCTGTCAGACCAAAAGTTCTAGCTGGGGTGGAGGAAGAGGGTGTGGATGTTCCCAAGCAAAGTTGCTGGGAGTAGAAGCAGTCCGGAGGGGCGTGGTCAGACAGCGGAGAGGTCGGAGGATAGAAGGACCAAAGGCCAAGCCGACTTGGGAAGCGAAGAAAGCCCCGCACACATCTGCATCTGGTCTGCATCTGCTAAAAGTCAAGAATTCCCAAAAGTCAACCGCACAGAAACTGGACAAGTATCACAAACAAGATTATTGAAAGGGCTCGTGAGCCGTGCTTAGGGTCAAAACATGCCATCCTCCCTGTGTGACCTGTGCAGAGCAAAATGGCTTTCATTCTTTCGATCCATTCCTACACAGCACTCTTCATAAATCACCTTATAATATCAGAGGAAGAATTCTTCCTATGAAGAGATAAATTTTAAAACTTGATCTTACGGATTATTTTCATTCAACGACATAACTGCAAATGTGTGGTTTGGTTTTTTATTAGTTTGTTTTTGCTTTAATAAACTTTATTTTTTTTTTCATTCTGACTCCTGAGGTTCTTTTCTGCAGTGCAAGTGGAGATCCCTGCTGCACCTGAGAGGAGGTCCCTGGGGATGGAGGGGCTGGGGCGGGGGCTGCTCAGGCTTCATAGCTGGTAAAATCCACCTCTATTTCTGGCATAGTGCATTCATAGAAACATAAATTCCTGGAGCTAGAGACAGGGCTCAGGGGTAAAGAGCAGGTTCCACTCTTGCAAAGGACCCCTGTTCACCTATGTCTGTGTCTAAAACTCCAGGGGATCTGAAAACCTCTGGTCTCCATGAACATCTGCACTCACATGCACACACACGCACACACACAGAATTAAAATTGTTTAAAGAATAAATGTATATTCCTTTTGAAGACTTTTATTTACTGATGCAAAAATTTTATATGTTGTATACAGCATGATTTTTTGAGTACTTTTAAATTGCCAAATGACTAAATTGAACTAATTCATATTCGACATAAAGACGTATTTAATCAGAAACTCTGGGGATAGGCCTAAACAATCTGCTTGCTTGTTTGCTTGGAGTTGAGGATAGAAACCAGCTGTGTCACTGAGCTCCCCTGCCAGCCACCAGGCAGTCTGTTATAGTGAGTCTTAATTGAGGTGATATCTCAAGACAGTGGACTATGGAGCTTTGTAGACAGTTTTCAGGACTCTGGTTTGTTAAGGCCTTCCTGCTAGATACTGGAACACAGGTGTACTTAACAAGCTGGGTTTATTGTTCCTTACTGTGAGGAAGCAAGTTCTGTGGGGAGCCAAGGGGACAGCTCAGGGAGACAGTGTTTGAAGTATTCAAATTCTTTTACAGGATTTGAACACTTGGCAGCTTTATGGAAACAAGGCTTCACTCTTGTACTGTCAGAAAGCAGGGACGTTTCAGTGACTACTTTCTCACTGAACCGCATCTATTAGACGACGGCAAAGCTGTAACTGCCAAACAGCAGGTCACTTGCATTATCAGGAAGCACTTTGTTCCTTGTACTTGCTTCTGTTTAGACAAAATGATCAAGCAGTGTCTGAGGGGTCCTGTCTGATTTGGTGTTCTGTGGAACTGCTTATGTCCAAGAGAAGAATGACCTGACCTAGCTCTGAGCCCCAGGTCACTCTCTGTCAGCACTGAATCTAGCTGTGTCAGACCAGCTTCCTGATGTCAGGGCTTGCTTTTTCCATTTTGGGGCTGTTACTCTGAAAGAGAAACCACCAGAAGAAGGTTGTGAACGGAAGAGTGGTGTGATCTGATTGTTGGGTTTCGTTTTCGTCATTTTTTTCCTGGTGCTGGAGATTAAATCCCAGGGCTTGGTGCCTGGTAGGCAAGTGCTCTACCACTGGACTATATCCACAGACCTTCTGATTATGTTTTCAAAATAATATTTCTCACTGCTGTGTGGTGAAGAGATGATGGCATGGACTAGAAGAAAAGGTAGGAGGAAGATTACCTGAAGTCGAAGGACAGGAGGTCTAGTAGGTATACCCCTGCCCAGACCTGACAAACTTTGGAGATAGTAGGTCTTCCAGAGGTTCTGAAATCTAGCAGATCCTGCTATAAATCTACTAATCTAGGGGAAAGTATTGGGCTGTTAGGTCTAGACAAGATGTTTCCGTCTTTTATGAAAGAGACTTTAAGGAAGAGGCCTTTCACACAAACCATCTGTTCTGTCCAGGTCTAGTCACTGTGAACACTGGGGGTGGGGGTGGGGGTGGGGGTGGGATTTCCCAAGTGGGAGGTACATTAGCAAGAGTTTTACAGCTTTATTTTAGTTGATCTTTGTAAAACCTCATGACTTGGACAGAATGATTAGCTCAATTTTGATGATGGTGCATTTTATGGCATTTATTTTTGTTGATGTTGTATTATTTATTCTTTACAAGATTCTGTTGAATAAGAGTTGTCTTAATGATGGATTTGGGGAGAGAAAAGACTATGAAATCAAATATGCATACTAATTTTAACAGGTATACTTGTTTCAGAATAAAATGTGGGGACTGGAAAGATGGCTCAGTAGTTAAGAGCACGGGCTGCTCTTGCAGAGGACCCAGGCTTGATTCCCAGCACCCACATAGCAGCAAGCCATCCCTAACTCCAGTTCCAGGGTATCCAACGCCCTCTTCTGACCTCCTCAGCCAATGCACGATACGGGTGCACTTATATACAAGCAGGCAATACACTCATACACATAAAAAATATTGAAAATAAAATGTGAAAAATTGCAAATATTTAAAAAGAAATCTGTTGGAAGTTTCAGGCCTGCTCTAGAAAAGACATATAACCATGTATACATAGTTTGTGTCCAGTTTCTGAAATGCTCATGGCTTCATTGGAACCCAGTGGACCTCAACTTAAATAATTCGAGGATCGTTAACTGTGTATCCTTTGCTTACAACCTTTGAACAAAGTAATCTGACATAGTTTTGATCCCATAACCCTACTTTTAGGATTCTGTCTTACAGAAATAAAAGTACTCAGGAAAGGGGGTTGGGGAGGTATCCTAGTCAGTTAAGTGCTTGCCACATAAGCATTAAGACCTGGTTTGGTCCCAGAAGCCACCTAAAAAGTCAGGTTTAGTGGCCTGTAATTGTAATCCCAGTGCTGAGAAGGGGGGAAAAAAGGTGGATCCTTGGGGATCTTTGGCCAGTCAGCCTAGACTAACCAGAAAGTTCTAGGCACTCAATGAGAGACAATGTCTCGAAAAAACAAGGTGGACAGCAACTGAGAATGATGCTTGATGTTGACCTCTGATCTTCACGAACATCTACACAACATTGAACTATGAAACTGCACACCACACACACACACAAACCTCACACACTTATAACAGCTCTGTTCATCATAGCCCCAAACTGAAAGCAATGTAGATAATCTTCGACAGGTAAACTGATAAAAGTGGTATACCCGTACAATGGAACAGTATTCAATGAAACAGAACATATGTATAACACAGATGGCTCTCCGAGGGCATCATACTAAGTGAAAGAAACTTATGGCCCATTTTCACAAAGCTCTAGAAAATACAAAAGTGGCCTCTGGGAAGCAAGGGGCTGAGGTGCATAGGGCTGACTGTGAGGAAGCCCTAGGCTCCTTAGAGGAGATCAAAAGCCTTTCCATCACGATTGTGGTAGTATGTACAAGATGGATGATATATGATTTCAAAACTCATCAGTTTTTTCCACACTAAAAATGATTAAATTGTATCATATGTAAATTACACCTCTACCCCCTGAGTGCTAGGACTAAAGGTGTGTACCGTCACGCATGGCATATTAAGGTTTTCTTTATACATCTTTGGATAGGTTCATGTTTACAATGAACGATAAGACTTATCATTAAAAGCAAAAAAAAAAAAAAAAGAGGTCTTTAATCCCAGCACTTGGGAGGCAGAGGCAGGTGGATCTCTGTGAGTTCAAGGCCAGCCTGGTCTACATAGCGAGCTCCAGGACAGCTGGGGCTACAGGGAGACCCTGTCTCAAAAAGACCAAAAAGAAAAAAAAGAGTGTACAGGATTTTTGTTCTGTTTTGTTGTGACAGGGTCTTGCTATAAAGCTCTAGCTAGGCTGTTATTTGCTAAGTAGTTCTGGCTGGCCTTAAACAAAGCAATGCTCCAACTTCAGTGCTGAATTACAGGTGTGTGTTACCACATCTGATTTTTGTAGATTTTTTTTAATTGAATGACTCAGATGTTCATGATGTATTATTGCAAGGGAAAAGCAAGTTGTACAGTAGCATATGCCAGATGGTCGTCTTTAGTAAAACCACATAGGAAAAAAAAAACGTATTTATGCTGGTGTTTCGCAGTTACTGAGGAATCTTTGGCAGGGTGCACACCAGGCTGAAGACACTGGTTACAGTATGGGGGTGGGAACTGAAGGGACAAGGAGGAGGAAGTGTTAGATCTTTCTTTTTCCTTCCTTCCTTCCTTCCTTCCTTCCTTCCTTCCTTCCTTCCTTCCTTCCTTCCTTTTTCCTTCCATCCTTCCTTCCTTAGACAGGGTCTCCCTATAACCCCACTGGTCTGAAACTCACTATGTAGACCAGGCTGGCCTTGAGCTCACAGTGATCCACCTGCCTCTGCTAGGACTAAAGGTGTGCACCACCATGCATGGCATATCAAAGTTTTCTGTATGTATATTTGGGTAGTTTCATGTTTACAATGAACATTTATTGTTTTCATAATTAAGATAATTAATATAATGGCAGTAGATGTAATATATTGGGATAGCTAGGCATGGTGGCACACGCATGCAATTCCACCACTTGGGAGGTAAAGGCAGGAAGATCAGAAGTTGAGGATGATTGTTCAATGCATAGTAAGTTCATGACTCCCCTGGACTACATGAGAACCTTGCCCAATAACAACAACAACAACAACAACAATAATGATAACAATGATGATGAGTTGTATATGTAGGGAGGACTCTGGTGGAGGGTGGGATCTACCTGCTTAGTGCATGGAAAATCAGGTCAAAGGGAACAAAATGTGCTGCTACACTTGACAAAAAAGGAGATCTCCAGTGACTTCTGAGACACAATCTAAGTACCCCTAAGACCACCTAGGGGCTAGAAATCAGAATGCAACACATAGACAGATTAGCACCCACATAAGGAAGCTGGTCATAAAAGGAAAATAATTCACAGGACAGTTAGGAAGAGAAGCCACAGCCCCAACAGGAGGCTCTTTTTGTTTCTTCCTCTTTGAAAGAACAGGGTTACCTGTGGTTTTTTGATGACCTAGAAAAGAATGGCCACTGAGTAGGAACTGACCACAGATGTTGAAGAACGTAGGTATCAAATGGTGCTGAGGAAGATAGGAGGGGAGGTGTTGTAGAGATAAAAATAGATGTAGGTGAAAGCAGGCAATTAAGAGTTCAAGGACATCCTTGGCTATACAGCAAGTCTGAGGCCAGCCTGGGCTACATTTGGTCTTGTCTCAAAAAAGAAAGAATTAATGTATCATTTTTCTTTCTTTCTTTCTTTCTTTCTTTCTTTCTTTCTTTCTTTCTTTCTTTCTTTCTTTCTTTTCTTTTCTTTCTCTCCTTTCTTTCTTTCTCTTTCTTCCTTCCTTCCTTCCTTCCTTCCTTCCTTCCTTCTTTCTTTCCTTCTTCCTTCCTTTCTTTCTTAATTTCCTTTTAAAGGGTTTATTTTGTGTGTGCATGTGTGTATATGTGCATTTTTGGGTTTTTTTGAGACAGGGTCTCCCTGTAGCCCCAGCTGGCCTGGAACCCACTATGTAGACCAGGCTGGCCTTGAACTCAGAGATCTGGCCTTTGCCTCCTGAGGCTGGGACTAAAGGCGTGTACCACCACACCCATCTTAATGTATCATTTTCCTAGGAGTCTGTTTCATTGACAGCTGTCATAGACATAGTGACACCTTTCCAATCTTTGTCTCTAACCTTAAGAACTCAGCTTCCCAGCAAGCAGCTAGGTCCTGTCTCTACCCTATCTCACATCACTGATGTACCCTGGTGCAAGTCACTTAAGCTTTCTTTAAAATATTTTATTTATGGGGCTGGAGAGATGGCTCAGTGGTTAAGAGCATTGGCTGCTCTTGCAGAGGACCCAGGTTTGATTCCCAGCATGCCCATGGCACCTAACAACTGTCTAACTCCAGTCCCAGGGGATCTGACACCCTCTTCTGATCTCTGTGGGCATTGCACAACACAGGTGCACTTACATACATGCAGGCAATACACTCATACACATAAAATAAATGAAATATTAAAAAAAAATTAGGAGCTGGAGAGATGGCTCAGCCATTAAGAGCACTGACTGCTCTTGCAGAGGACCTGGCTTCAATTCCCAGCACTCACACAGCAGCTAACAACCACCAGTAACTCCAGTTCCAGGGGATCCAATGCCTTCCTCTGACCCCCACAGGCATCGCACAACCCGGATGCACTTAACACATATGCAGGCAATACACTCAAACATAAAATAGAAATAATAAATAATTTTATTATTTAATTTTTATTTTAAAAGATTTTTATTTTAAACAATATTATTATTTATATTTTAAAATATCTTATTTTTATTTTATGTGTATGAGTGTATCGCCTGCATGTGTGTAAGTGCACCTGAGTCATGCAATGCCAGAGGTCAGAAGAGGGTGTTGGATTCCCCTTGAAATGGAGTTACAGACAGTTATTAGCCTCCACGTGGGTGCTGGGAATTGAATGCAGGTCCTCTGCAAGAGCAGCCAGTGCTCTTAACTGTTGAGCCATCTCTCCAGCCCCTACACCTTGGCTTTCTCACTAGTAAAATGGGGCTATAATAACAGTAACTACCTCATGGTATTGCTGTGTGGTAATGTATACAAAGAACTTACTGTATTCAGGTAGCATCTGGGGACAGTATCTATGATGTAGTTTGAATCTGAGATGCATGGCCAATGATGTCATAATGCCCTCCCAGACTCCAACTTCTCCATTAGGGAGTTGCGGATCCTTTGGAATCAAGGCATGGAACTGGCATGCGACTCCTCTATCAACTGAAGGTTTCATGAGCACGCTCCTTTGCCAAGATTTGGGTGAACGGTCTCTCGCTGTGTGATTCTATCTCAGAAATTATTTTCCTTAGGTGATGATTGTGCTGGGCTGGATGCTCTTTGTTGGACTTGCATGCTACATGGGCACATTTCCAGAGGCAATGGTAAGCTCTGACTGAGTATATCTGGCAATTCTGGCCTCGTGCCCCCATCTGACCAAGCAGGCAAGATGGTTGAGGTTTTTACCATTAACTGGAAGTCAGGATGTAATACAAATGAAGCTGATTTCTTCCCTCCCCATTGGGATATCCTTCTTTCAATTCTTTAAGATTCCCTCCCCCACTTTTTCTATGAGGGACACTGGGATGGGGAGGACCTTTGAGCAGCCTCTCCAGTCACCACACAGAGGCACTTACTGGGGGAGGGGATCAACCATGGGCCCATGTCTACCTCTAATTTTCTTTCTAATTCAGCCTCCAACTCTAAAGTGGAAAGAGAGGTGGCCTGTTTGGGAGAGCAAGACAAGAAGAGGGCGCCAGCCAGCCGTTGGAGGAGGAGTTGCTGCTGTGAGTGTGTGGTCAGGTCTGTTGGCCTGAATCCCCATTGCCATAGAACTCTGCTACACTCTGGGCCCTCGGGGAAAGATTGGTTCTCTTGGGAAACAGCAAACTGTGGAAGGGAAATGATTTGAGACAGACATCGGGGGTGGTGGGGGGATGACTCGGGACTGGGGGGCTATCACTCAGAGGCCAAGATCTGCCTGTAACCATGTCTTGCAGATTTCTTTTCAAATACTGTTCCCATTTATTATTTTCTCACAAACTCTATATAAGACTAATGCTAAAATTTTTATTAGCATGTTAATTATACAAAATAGGTTTTACCATGACATGTTCATACACGTATGTAACATACATTGATCATATTAGCCTTTTTCCATTACCCTCTCTTGTCCTCCTCTTTTTTTTTTTTTAAAGACAGGGTCTCACTGGCTGGCCTGGAACTCGATATGCAGACCAGACTGGCTTTGAATTCACAGAGATGCACCTGCCTCTGCCTCCTCAGTGCTGGGATTAAAGGCGTGTGCCACCACATCTAATTTGTTTGCTTGTTTTGAATTAACATTTCACTCTGTAGCCCAGGCTGCCCAGAACTCCCTATGGAGACTAGGCTATGATCCTCCTGCTTCTACCTCCTGAGTACTGGGATGACAGGCATGTACCACTGCACCAGGCAGACTCAGATTAACACTTTAAAAATATTTATTTTTATTTTGTATGTGTGTAAGTGTATTATCTACATGTCTGTAATGCACCTGTGTCATGCAATGTTCAAGGTCTGAAGAGGGTGTTGGATCCCCTGGAACTGGAGTTACAGACGGTTGTTAGCCATGTGAGTGCTGTGATGCAAACCCAGGGCCTCTTCAAGAGCAGCCAATGCTCTGAACTGCTGAGTCATTTTTCTAGTTCCCTTAGACTAACACTCTTAGTGGTACTTTTGGAAGACCGTGAAACTAGTTAACATAAACTTGAGTTCACCTCCTAACTTTGCAACCTACTATGTAACTTGGGAAACATTTAAATCCACTGAACCTCTTTCTTTATCTGCACAGTGGGAGATATCTCAGTATCTTACTAATTTTGTGAATATTACATTTGAGGATTCATGCAAGGTATTTAATGCAAAGCTTGAAAATTAGTATATAGTAAATACAAATATAACTAAGCAAAATTATGAACCTATCAACAAAGATGTACCGGTAACAGTGCCCTCAAGTCTAGCCAATGCCACACAACCCACTCATTGATGAGGGCAGGATGCAAACACAGACCTCTGAGCTGTCACACTCCTCCCACTGGGCCAAAGTGCCCACCAGAAACCCCGAACACAGCTTCTGTGTCAGCAAGTCCTCTCCTGGGCTTCTGGACGCCCATTCATTTCATTCGGATCTGTTTTCGTTTTTCAGAACAGTTCCACTGTTAGAGAAAATTAACCCTTGGTAGTCCTATATTGCTTACAAGAGCAGGAGGACTGGGGGATGCTACTCCTGAAGGCAAAGGGCTTGTGGCCCCTCCAGTCCTCTGTATATTAGGAGCAGTGATGGTTGGGCTTCAGTTCTCCAAGTGCTCCGGGATCTCTGTGAGCACTGGTCCAAAGTTGTCAGACTTTGTGTGTGGATGTGCTGGAAGAGCTGACACCTGTCTAGCCAAGTCACTGCTAGAGAATGTGATCGTGACCCAGCCCTGAAATTCTTCAGTGCCTTGGTTTCTCTAGCTGTGAAATGAGCACAATAAGCAATCCAGGTTTTCTTTTCCTTCCTGTAGAGGTTGCAGGAGCCCCCCCCTTTTTTGGGTCTTTTTGAGACAGGGTCTCTCTCCCTGTAGCCCCAGCTGGCCTGAAACTCACTACGTAGACCAGGCTGGCCTTGAACTCACAGAGATCCATCTGCCTCTGCCCCCCAAGTACTGGGATTAAAGGTGTGTGCCCGACTTTTCTTCTTTTTAAACAGCTATTAGAAATCCACCCAGCCAGTTAATTCCATCCAATAAATCCAAGAGGTTTTAATTTATGTCAAGCATAGCAGCTCTTTTTTCTTTAGACAAAGTGTCACTATGTAGCCCTGATGGGCCTGAAACTCTTGTGTAGACCAGGCTTGCCCCTGCCTCCCTAGTCCTGGGATTAAAGTCATGCACCACCACATCCAACCTAAGCCAATCAACATTTTCCCATGTGAGTTATTAAGGATGTGATTCTTCCTAGGTTTGCAACAGTCATCAGACAACAGGTCCCTTTGGATAGGTTTCTCTCATAACAAAACACTGTAACTCTGGCCAACCAACCCATCACTGGTCACTCCTGACATCCAGTGTCACAGGGACTGATGTCACAATTGGTGTCCGAGCTTTGCCTCTCAAAATTGCCATTTGAGTTTAGACTAGACCACAGAGTTCACCAGTCAGGAGCTGTCATGTTGGGGCACCCATCATCCAGTCTGGAATGAAGCCAGGCCAGCTCCCAGGACTCAGTGAATAGAACACCAGGCCTTCCAGAAACACCCAGTGCCCCTGCACCAGCTGAGCAGCCCCACCATGATCGTTGTCTTATGGATGATTCTCATTGCAGGGACAATGTGGAAGGGATATAAATATCCCCCAGGAGGGGTAAGTGTACCTTTGACCTCTGTACTGTGTGTTCCCTAAATTAACAAAGGAAGCATGAAAACCCAACTCCAGTAACTTTAGAAACATACTTGTATTTTATAAAAGCTTATTATAGTTTATCTACTTTTACTGTTATTCACACTCTACTTAGAACTGGGAGAGTTCCAATTTTCTTTGTTTTGGGGACAAGGTCTCCTCATTGTAGTCCTGGCTGGAACTCACAGAGATCCACCCATACCTTTGCCCACATGCACGCTGGGAGTAAAGTCTGTGCCACTACACCCAGCTTTTTTTTTTTTTTTTTTAAAAAAATCCAAACTCAGGTCTTCATGTTTGTGTGCAAGCACTTTACTGCCTGAGCCATCACCCCTGCTTTTTTAAAGACATAATGCTTTTGCTGGGCATGGCGGCACACACCTTTAATTCCTGCACTTGGGAGGTAGAAGCAGGCAGATCTCTGTGAGTTCATGAGAGTTGTTCAAGGCCAATCTAGGCTATGAAAGAAAGCATCTTGTCTTTTTTCTGAGACAGGCTCTCCTTATAGCCCCAGCTGGCCTGGAACTCGATATGTAGACCAGGCTGGCCTTGATGTCAAGATTCGCCTGCCTCTGCCTCCCGAGTGCTGGATTAAAGGTGTGCGCCACCACGCCCGGCCCTTATATACTCTTACGTACATTTTCCTTATTCTTGTAAATGAGGTAAAGAGAGTAGCCCAGAATCAAAGTCGGTCTCCATAATGCTGACAGGACATTTCCTAGATCAGTCCACTTCCGCAGTCCAAAGTGAACTCACTCTTGGGATTCTGTTGGCAGACTACACTCTGCCTCCATAGCACCTACACTGCTGAGCACTTTTGGGCTAGCATCAGCGGCCTTGGGTGACACAGCATTGGACAGTCACCCCTCCCAGGCCTTGGCAACTCGCCATAGCCCCATAATACCCTAGTAACTGTAGACCCACCTGCTATATGCTTTTTCCCCCCTGCAGACCCCCTTGGAAGTGAGCAAAGATGATCCTGGTGAAGTGATGCAGCTGTGAAGACCACCAAACCCAAGTTCCTGTTAGTTGGTTTCACATAAAGTAATTGCACATCATTTTGTCATATTCCGTGTGGTTACTGAACCTTTTAACATGAACAAAGACGAAGTTCTCATACCGGAGATGGAGGGTAGGGTGGCAGTTGGGCCGGATGGGAGGTGATTGGGTTCTTTTTGTTGCTGTCTCTAAGGCTGGCACTTAAGGCTAACCATACCAGTTTAATTTGCCCTCTATTCTGTGATCTTCAGTAGTGCTTTTTAGACCTATTTCCCACATAATACACCGAGTCTAGGGTCCAGAAGTGAAAAAAGTTACATAAAAGACTTGGAAGTCTTAACTTTAAACCAGCACTCTCTACGGCCTGCTCTCTCCATGGCCTTCGAGTAGCTATTACAACCACGCAAACAATAAGGGAGCTCATTTAAATACTGAGAGCTACTAAGGTGCTATTTCAATCTTCACCTCAACCTTCTGAAGCTGAGTATCAGTCGCACTTCACAAAATGACCAAAAGGAGACAGTGGGGCTCAGCTATCTTGCCAACACACAGACCTGGACCTCAGTAGAGATTTAGACCCAGGCTTTCCAGATGCACACTTATGCCTAGGCAAGTCAAACAAGCTAAGTATCCCCTTGTCTGAAAAGTGAAGCTGCCCAGTGACACGTCTTATTTTGGAGACAATGTCTGGCTATGCAGCCCTGACTGGCCTGGAACTCATAATGTTCAGTGCCCTTGAACTCATACGAATTTGCCACCTCTGCCTCTGGAGTGGGAGTGTTGGGATCAAAGGTGTGCACCCACCATGACCAATGATACTTTTAAAGACAGCTTATGTATAAACAAAATCTATACAAAAACAGCCCTCAATACCATGCATTGAAATGTATGAACCAGGGACAGAAGCCTAAGCTGAAGACCTATGCAGTTAACAAAACAGGTGTCTGAACCCCAAGACCTTAGAGAGACAGGGAGAGAGGGAGGAAAGAGGTACAGGAGAGGGAAAACACTTGTGGGTGAATGATGGAGCAAAACTTTTGGTTATACAGAAAACACGAGTTATTTGGTATTTTTACCTAAGTGGCTCTGCACTTAAAGATCACCCTTGCGTCTGTATTTTTGTGCACGTGTGGGTGTGCTCACCTGTGTGGAAGCCAAATCTCAGTGTCTGGTGTCTATCATTCTGTACCTTATTTTTTGAGATAGTCTCCCACTGAACTTAGAGTTTGCCATTTTGATGAGACTGGCTGGCTGGGGGTCCACCTGTCTCTGTACTACTGAGAGCTGGAGTTAAGGATGTGCACGACCATGCCCGGCTACACGGGTGCTGCAGCTCTGAACTCAGGTCTTCATGCTTGCACAGCGTTTTACCCACTGAGCCATCTCCCTAGACCCTAAGATTACCCTCTCTATGAAAAGGACAATGAATTAAAAATTCATGAACTCAGCAATTTGTGAATCTAGGACAATAATAGCACCTCTTATTTTTTACATGATCTGGACTCAGGGCATCCCAGTGAATCAAGTATCTGCATTACTGGCAGTGTGTGCCCTCAGACCCATCTGTATCCCTAAGGACTCATCTTTTCATCATCTCAAGCTCTTAAGTAAAAATAAGTGCCCATGTGGGTGCCGGAACACGTATGTGAGGCACAGGCGGGAAGATGGCTTTGGGTGTCCTTATCTACAGCATTTCCGTTTCTGCATCCCCTGGAGCTGGGGTTACAATCATGTGTGGGACACTTGTCTCCATTATGTGGGTGCACACGTCACTCCAGTCCTCACAATTGTACTGACCCATCTCTCTAGCTCACAATTGTGCTGAGCCATCTCTCTAGCTCAAGGTCTTTTTTAAAAGTATGAGACTGAAACCTGATTTTTGGCAAGAGGAACGATACACTCAGCTCTGCTGTTTCTCTTTAATTTGAATAAACCTTAAAAACTCTGAACCACAAAGTTTTTTTTTTTTAATTTTTTTTTCTTTTGGTCTTTTTGAGGCAAGGTCTCCCTGTAGCCCCAGGCTGGCCAGGAACTCACAACGTAGACCAGGCTGGCCTCGAACTCAGAGATCTGCCTGCCTCTGCCTCCTAAGTGCTGGGATTAAAGGCATGTGCCACGCCTGGCTTCTTTGTTGTTTTCAGGTAAGGGCTGGCTCACTGTTTAGCTCAGGTGGCCTGGAACACACTATGAAGACCAGCCAGCCCTGAACTCAGGAATTCCAATCACTTTGTTTCCCTAACTTTGTGCCTGAAAACACAATGGTACTCTAAGCTGGCAGAGGAAGAGAAATCAGTGATGGGGCTTAATATGGAAGTGTGTAAGTGGTGAGGGGCAGAGGGTACAGAGCCGGTATCTGAGTCAGGCAAGCCAAAGGACATGCTTCTAGGGAGCACATGGATGAGACAAGGAACTGCTCCAAGTCTAGACCAATAAATGCAAACCAGTAAAAATATCAATAAAATATTTTAATGCCTACAATTTCTTGTATACATAAATTGTAAAACATTCACCTGTGTGTGTATATATATATATGTATATATGTATGTAAAACTATATTCTCCTGCAGGTCAACAGCACCAGAAAACAAGCTAAGCTAGGTCAAAGTTTTCTTTCTTTAAACTTGATTTGTCCATAGTGTAAAAGACATCATGGATTAAAAACTCTGAAGAAACCTATACTCTAGACTCTTAGTCACACTAAACACCTGGATATGCATTTCATCACATCCACTCACAAGATAAACAGTCTAGTCCGCACATTGAAAATAAAACCACCAGTCTCTCTTCATATATTTATTCTCTTTCCAAAAATGTTTTGGTCTCCTGCTATATCTCAGAAATGTACTCATAGCTGCTCTTAGGGTACAAAATACAAAATAACAATTCATTTCTTGGAGAAAATCTTGGGGATTATCATTTAAAAAATGAAATTTTGAGTTCCCATAGGCTCTTTCGGTTACCAGTCTTTGAACTTTCTCATGGCATACACGTAAGGCTGCCTGCGACATGTGGTACCCTGCCTCCTAATGGCATAACTGCATTCATAGAAGAGAAAATCCAAAGACAAGTTCTGAAAGTAGCCTGCAAAGTGCCCTTTGTTTTAGCAAGTGGGACTGTGCAATCAGAGACGCGAGTTTTATGAAAACTACTTTCCTTTCACATAACTTTTAAGAGAATGCCACACCCATGATCATGTAACATTGCATTTGTGAAATAACATTACTACATTCGCGAATTAACATTACCCAATAAAAGGCACATTTCATATATTGAACTAAAACTGGAAAAACCAAAGCAGTTGAGAGGACACATTAAAAATCAAGCACTACCTAGTAACCAGCCTTACTCCTGTTTCTTCAAAGGCTTGTGAGAGTTTTCCAAATGGTCAGGAAATTCAGAAGCAGATGGAAGACGTGATTTGGAAAAAGGCAAAGATAAGTTTAAAAGATTTATAATCTTTCTTTCCTGTTCTTTTTTAAAATGAGCCACACAAGCGGGCTTGCATAACGGCGATGCAAACATGCATCTGTTACAGAAACGCACTCAGACATGAGGCATTACAACCTGATTCTTCTACCAAGTTTCTTTTGTCTAGCACAATGGCTCCTTTCTGTGCAAATAGCTGTCCCTATCACAAAGTACAGTAAACTTCAAGCCACCAGAAATCTTTTGGCTAAACCAAGCACTTGATTTCAATTATTCCAGAGTCTGAATAATGAAAATTTAGCAAAGAAAAACCATGATGATGAGGGAAGCACAGACATGATGGCAAAAAAATGTTCTAACCTTATTCTCTCACATGGACTACCACACCACCTGTAAACTAATGGTGGGCTGGGGGAGGGGAAGTCAATAGGCTTCTCTGCTACCAGTGTATAAAGATTTACATGGAAAGTTAAGGTGTTATATACCCTTTAAGATTATATCCTTGTACTTTCTTTGTAAAAATTTATTATTTTTATGTGTATGAGTGCATGTATGTGAGTGCACCCATTTCGTGCAATGCTGTGGAGGTCAGAAGAGGGCGTCAGATTCTCCTGGGACTGGAGTTAAGGATGGTTTGTAGCCACCATGTGGGTGCTGGGAATCGAATCTGGGTCCTCTGCAAGAGTAGTCAGTGCTCTTAATTGCTGAGCCCCTATATCCTTGCACTTTCAAAGTTTGAAACTCAATTCAAAATGAGTTAGTTTTAAAGGACTGGATCAAATGGTCCCACTAAGGAAGGCTAAAAATGGAAAGCTATCATACTCAAGCTTAATGAAGACATTATGGATAAAAATACATGAAAGGCTGGACCAGCTGAAGAGTAAGAATTCTTTGTAGGACTTCTACTTCCCATTCCTCATGGTCCAATGGCTTAAGTATCTGTACTCTTAATCAGTCACCACTTCTTTTTTTTTGTCTTTTTTTTTTTTTTTTAAGATAGGGTTGCATAGAGCCCAGACAAGCCTCAAACTCCCTAAGTAGCTCAAGATGATCTTGAACTTCTGATCCTCTTGCCTCTACCTCCTGAGTGCTGAGATTACAGATGTACACCACCACATCCAGTTTCTGTGGTGCTGGGGATTGAACCCAGGGCTTCATGCATCCCAGGGAATCACTCTACCAACTGAGCTACATCCCCAGGCCTTGTTATAACAGACTCTGTCACCATAAAGGTCTGGCAAGCCTGGGTGAGGCCTTCCTGGTCCCATAATATCCCACTCGCCACTTAGCACACATTAGGTCCTAGGTCCCTGCTTCATGGCAAACAGGCATTAAGCCCTTTCTCATGGTTCATCCCTGAGAAGTCGGGGTTCAGACAGACAAGCTTGCTCAGGCCCAGGCTGAGTAAAGGCTTTTGAACAGCGCCAGCCAACAGTCCTCTCCTAGGGGGCACCCCAAACCCAGGAAAAGTCAGGAAGCATAATCTAAGCCTTACCAGGGCACCTGCAGATGCAGCTGTAATTAGCTGTCAATTTTAACCCAGCCAGCCTAGACCCCATCTCCCATGTCTAAAGGGAGCACCCAGTCTCCTCTGTCAGGCAGGGCTCTTAAGAAACTGTGCCCACCAAATCTCAGTGTCAGCATGACACAACACAGAGGAACAGGGACAGTGGGAGACAGGGAGGAGGAAGGAGCCACTTGTCCACCGTCCACCCCAGTAGCTCACCCATGAAACAGGTAGGACCAGGCAGAAACACTCCAAAAGCAAACACCCTGCCAGACTGTGAAAGGCCATGGAGAGCAGCTCTGATGGAGTCCCCTCCCCCTCTCCCCAGCTGTCTGTTCATTCTCCAGGGTACAGGGCACAGCACAGGTCTAAAGATGAACCTGGCAGGGCAGGAAAAGCAAGCTGAAGATGATCCAAGGGCCAACTCCAATCATTTGGCTGGGCTCCACGGAACGCTGTGTTGAGAAGGATTCTAAAGCCCAATCTAAGCTCATGAACACCATGAACAACTAGCCTGGTCTCTATAGGAATGGGGTGGGGCAGCACCTGTCTTGGATCCAAGGTCCTCCACTGCCAAACAGGAACTCAGGTCACTTCCTGACGCAGAATGACCCAGGCCTCTTGTGTCACACAACACACATTTTTGTGGTGCCCAGATGCGGGTCTTGGGCTGGGCCCTCATCACCCACATCCCTCCCTGAAGGGGCCAGGGTACCCAGACCTTGAGAGATGCCCCTAGTCCCCTCACCTTGGGCTGGAAGGACCCTCTGTGCTTGGTAGGTTCTGCCTCTGACACACACACACACACACTTTAAAATGGGTCACAGACCCAAATCAGAAAAAAATTAAATGCCTTAATATATTCCCATTTACAGTAATACATGTTTATCTCAAAAGCTTTTCTTTTTTAAAATTGTGTGTGTGTGTGCCAGGCACACAGAAGGCAGCAGCAAGTGATCTCTGTGAGTCTGAGGCCAGCCTGTTCTACATAGCAAGTGCCAGGCCACAAAGTAATCCTGTTTTACCTCTACCCCAGAAAGTCTCCTAAATTCACTACTGGACAGTCAAACAAGAACTAGGTGGAGGGAGTCAAATATCCTTCCACTGGGTCCCTGAGGCCAACAAAGTTACAGGTTCCAAGACTGAGATGAGTCTCAGGGGCAAAGGAAAACACACACACACACACCATTACAGGATCTAGGGAAGCCTCTAATTTTACTGTGCATCACACATGTGAGACACCAGAAGCACCTTGGAGACAGACTCTCGATCCCCACAATGCTTCAATGAGTAAAGCAGTGTAGTGTCATTTTACAGATGAGAATGTTTAGAAAGGCGAGAACTGTCTAAGGCTCTCACAGCTGACCAGCACCACAATCCCAGGAACTGTGCCCCAAAGCCCCACGTTCCAAACCCTGCAGCTATAGCAACGAGAAAGGCATCTTTTTATTTGTTATTATTTTATTTTATGTGTATGAGTGCATCGCCTGCATGTATGTGAGTGCACCTGTGTCGTGGAGGTCAGAAGAGGGCTTCGGATTCCCCTGGAACTGGAGTTAAGGACAATTCACAGCTGCCATATGGGTGCTGGGAATCGAACCCGGGTCCTCTGCAAGAGCAGTCAGTGCTCTTAACCGCTGAGCCATCTCTCCAGCCCTGGAAGAAGGAATTTTTAGGACACTTCTATGCCTGGCTGTCAAGCTCTGTGCTTACCTCTTCGCCTCTTCCTTCTGCTGTTCCTTCCAACTACTCTCCATGTAACGTAAGGCATAGTCACTTTCATCTTTATATCTGGTAAGAAATCAAAGTAGTAAAAAACTTCAATTTTCTAAAAGATCCGTATCTTCTCATTAACCCTCCCCTCCCCCCGCAAAGAGCAGCATCTTTACGAGGAAACACTTTGGGATGGCTCTTCCTTCTTCCTTGCTTGGTGAGAGTGAGGGTATAAGTGGGATTTTGTAGTAAAGAGACTTATAACATTACAAGGTAACTCTTCCTGAACCCAATGTTAACAAAGGCACCAAATCCAACAAGAATTCCCTACATCCCTCAGTTACATTTATTTAATTGTTGTTAAAATCCAATCACTCTCCTACCTCAGAGCCTCCTGAGCAGCTGACTACAGGCCACTGCTCCCAGCTGGGGCAGGTGAGAGCTGCAGATCTGACTTTTAATTTCGTTTTTCCTTCCATTCTACTAAATGTCTTCATTTAGATTTCAATAACCATTTCCTCATATGGCCTATCTTACCTATGGCTTCTAAGGAGCAGCAACTGCCGACCTGTTGGAGCTATTTAAGTCTAATTTATCTTACACATATGCTACCCCACTTAACTTTCCAAAGTGTTATTTAAAAAATGATTTCTTAAGTTTACCTAGCTTAAGAAACGTTAACCTGACCTTTCCTTTAGAAACCAAACTTTTGAACACACACTCTTACCTTGGGACTTTATGAAACAGACTTCAAAGAGGAGTAAGGTGGGGCCTGAGGACCTGCAGGTTTTTTTTTGGTCTTTTTGAAACAGGGTTTCCCTGTAGCCCCAGCTGGCCTAGAACTCACTATGTAGACCAGGCTGGCCTTGAACTCACAGAAATCCACCTGCCTTTGCCTCCCAAGTGCTGGGACAAAAGGCGTGTGCCACCACGCCGGGCCCAGGACCTGCAGCTTTAACAAGGTCTTGAGCACATAAATGATGGTGGTGGCCCCACGCTGCTGTCCAGGGTCCACACTCTTGGGTAGCAAACATTACACCCAAGAAAAGCAGGTGTCAGATCAGAACAACTTTCATGGTAGGTCTAAGTCAGCTTTCCAACAGTATTTATTTCTACTACAGGAAGGTCCACTCTCCTGAAACCTTGTATACATGCACACTATGAACTCACAAACTATTCTAAATTTAACAGAAGATAGTATATGCCTAAAACTAATCTACCACACAAGGTTTCTAAGTAAGTGTTATATTCAGTGCCTCTACTGCTGTTTTTCTTCTATAACATGAGCTATTCAAAATAAAATGTAGTACTCCCTGAGACAGAGGCAGGTGGATCTCTGTGAGATCAAGGCCAGCCTGGTCTACATAGTGAGTTCCAGGCCAGCTGGGGGCTACAGGAGACCCTGTCTCAAACAAAACCAAAACCAAAACAAACCCCAAACAACAACATAACATAGAAGCTATTTAGCTAAATCTTCAGCCTTACTTTTTTCGGTCATAGCCAAAGATTTCCCGAATGTGCTTAGATATTTCTTCCTGAGGTTCTCCTTCATCTTCAATAAAATCATCCATTTCGGAGTCGTATTCATCATCTTCTTCTTCTTCCAACTCTCGTGGCCTTCTGCAACCAGTACGGAAGGGAAGGCTTTGGGGACCTAAGTAAAGAAACCATTACGTATAAGAACATTTTAGCCTTGCCATGCTATCGCTGCTGGGTGTGGGATCCAAAAGGGAGCAGAGCTCTTGCTTATCTAAGCTGACTTGGTCTGTCCTGTCACATTTTCTAGCTTAGCAGTTACTCATACTTCCGGGATTTAAAAGATCAGTAACTTTTCTAAAACTGAAGATACAAACTGCCACAGAACCATTAACTTTAAATTCTACCTAAGACAAGATACCAAAGTGGTGCTGGAGAGATGACTCTGTGGTAAAGAGCACTGGCTACTGGCCCTGGGTTCACTACTCTTGCATAGGGCCTGGGTTCCCAGCACCCACAAGGTGGCTCACAATCCACTCTTAACTCCAGTTCCAGGGGCTCCAATCCCTCTTCTGGCCTCCATGGGCACCAGGTAGGCATATATGTATATAAACATACAAATATGCAGTCAAAATACTCATATACATAAAATAAATACAAAGACATAATTTCATCTAAAAATTCAAAGTCTTTCACATGCTGGCAATTTCAACTATTTGGGCTTGGGAGGCTGAGAAAGGAGCTTGAAAAAGGCCTAGTCAACATAGCAAGACTCAATCTAAAAAACAACAAAACCCTCAAACAGAGGAATTCCAAATGTAAGAGTCTCAGAATTATGCTTCTGCTTCTGAGTGCTACATTTTATTCTGAATAACTCAGAGATCTGCCTGCCTTTGCCTCCCTAGAGCTGGGATTAAAGGTGTATACCACCACACCTGGATTCTATTATCCTATTTTTGATGATTTGCCAAATGACTGATTAAAAACTGCAGAAATGAGCTGTGGAAGTAGCTCAGTGACTAGAGTGCTTGTCTAGCTTGTATCAAGTCCTAGGTTTCCATTCCAGCACTGCAGAAGACCAGAGTGGTGTACACTTGCAATCTTAGCACTCATGAGGCAGAGGCATGAGGAGCAGACAGTAAAGGTCACCTTCAGCTGTACAGCAAGTTCCAGGCCGACTTTGGGCTACATGAAACCTTGTCTCAAAAAACACCACCATCACCACACCACCACCCACTCCACAAAAGAAAAACCCCAAACAAAACTAAAAAGAACTCTGCAAAAGACAGGCCTTGATCGACCTTCTAGTCGAATAGAATAACCACCTTCTAGTCTTTGAAATTTAAAGCAAGGATTCTCATCGCTAGCGTCTTTCCATGTTCTGCAGGTTCCTAGCAAACACTTTTAACAAATGCCTACGTGGTGTGCAGTGACTAGGATCAGACATCTGGCAGATGTCATCTATAAACAGAACTTTGAGATAGATCCCCAAATCACCAGTGACAAGGATCTGATACTTTCCACTAGAAGGAGCAAACCACAGGGTAGTCTAAATAGCTCCTGGTACGTAAGTAATGTCTGACAGTCTGCTGAATGAAGAGTGGTGAAGGCTTCAAGCTTATAGTGACACCCTCACCTTTAAGACAAGTCTCTACATGTAAAACACTAATGTAGCCATTGAAGGCATGTATACAATCACCTTAGGTCACAAATCACAAAGCCAAGTTTACTGTATGTGTGAGGATATGTGTGTGTGTGTGTGTGTGTGTGTGTGTGTGTGTGTGTGAGAGAGAGAGAGAGAGAGAGAGAGAGAGAGAGAGACTATAGCAGACCCTAGATAAGCCTCTTTCTACTACCAGCATGAGAATATTAAAGGTGGAATAATATTAAAGGTGGAAGTGGCTACAATGTTTCTGTAAGCTAAGTACCTTTTCAAATTGCCTAGTGATAAAAATATACTTTTTAGAAGCTGGGCGTGGTGGTGCTCGCCTTTAGTCCCAGCACTTGGGAGGCAGAGGCAGGTGGATCTCTGTGAGTTTGAAGCCAACCTGGTCTACATAGTGAGTTCCCGGGTAGCTGGGGCTACCGGGGGACCCTGTCTCAAAAAGACAAAAAAAAAAAAAAAAAAAAAAAAGCCCCAAAACCAAAAAACAACCCAAAACCGCCCCCGCACCCCAAACTCTTTAGAATAAGGGTCAATTTTACCTTGAGTATATCTGCAGCCAGACAGGGGAGGCCTCATTCCATTCATCTGTCCATTGCTTGGTCGGCTAATAATATTCCTGGAAGAAATTGTTTCTGAGACAACAGTGCACTTGGGCTTTATGGGGGCGCCGGGACTATTAACTGTCCGCCCAGGGCCTAAGCTACTTATTGATCTTCGGAGACCTGAACTGACAGTTCGTCCAGCTGGAACTGAGCCACTTATGGATCTCTCAGGGCCACTGACTGGATATGCTGAAGGGCCTGAGCTGCTCACTGGTCGCTGAAGGTCACGTGGACTGCTTATAGGCCTCCCAGGGCCTCCAGAGCTGCCCACAGGTCTCCCAGAACCACTTGGGCCACTGATGGGTCTCCCAGGGCCACTTGAGTTACTTGCAGGGCGTCCAGGACCATTTGTGCCACTGCCTGTCCGTCCAGTGGGAAGTGAGACACTGTCTAGCTTTCTGACCCCACTGACTGATCGCTCAGATCCTGAGCTGGAGCTGCCATTCTGGTGTCTGGGAACAGTGCCAGAACTAAGTGTGGGCCGAGCTGTCCCTGGGCTGGGCCGCCCAGGGGCTGAGCTGGAGTTGCTGCCCAGTTGCTTGACACCTGGACTCTTAGGCTTGTTTTGTGAGAGACTGGTGGGCCCAGGCTTGGAATGGCTAGGATGAGAAGGAAGAGACTTTTTGGCTTTGTGCTCAGAAGCAGATTTCTGAGTCCCACTAGCAAAAGTCTTTGGGACACTAGGTGAATAGGTGTTAGGGTGAGGCCTTCCAGCCCCATTGAGAACAGGTCTGTGGTGACCCTCCCGAAGGGAGGGCTGGGAGCTGCTGACAGACCCTGCCTTGGTCCTCTCTCCCGGCACTGATCTGGATGCAGACAAAGCCAAGTGTTTCTCACTGGCTGTACTAGGTCCGGATTTCTTCTCAGCCTGAGGAGAGGACATCCCCTTCAAAGAAGGACGCTTGTCGCCAGGACGCCTGCTAGGTTTTGTGCCCACGCCTTCTTTATGAGCGGGTGCCCTTTGGGACACAGATGGAGGTAGTTTTGCATCTGTTTCAGGTTTCTTTTTCCTATGCTTTCGTTCAAGAAATTCTCGCTCCCGAAGTTCCTCCGCAGTCATAGGCCGCTCTTCGGCTTTTTTCACGACCTTGATCTCCACTGGTTCAAACTGCTTCTTCTCAGCTAGCCTCAGTAAATCCGTGAAGTTCATGGGGGGTGGGGCACTTCTGAGGGAGACCTTTGGTTTGCTTTCAACTTTGGGAGGTTCCTGCTCTTCCTCATCCTCCTGTTCTGACTCTGCTTGGTTGTACTCAAAGAATTCCTCCTCCTCTTCCACCTCGTACTCCTGGTCTGTTCCCTGGCTGGGGTGGCTTTCCATGGCCTGCCTCTTCTTTGACTTTTCCTCAACAGGAATCCCGTCATAACCATGGAAATTGTCTTTTGTCCTCTTGGCCATGGCTCTTGCTTTCTTGTCATGTTTGAGCTCAATTCGCTTTTTCACTAGTTCCTCTTTCCTCCTCTTCTCTTCTAAGGCTGAAAGGAGCAGAACAAGGGCATGTTGTAACATTGAAAGACAGCAGATTGCGCCTCCCAAATTAGGAGGTGGCCAAAACACAAATACTCAAGTTCTAATCTCAAGAGATCGAGGAGTCAAATGAGGAAGTCATCTGAACAGAGCAACTGTTTTTACTCAAGTGGGTCATATATACCTTTTTCTATATGAATAAGCAAGAGACTTGGTTTTTCCTTTAAATGTAAAAAATGGCTCATAACTACAGCAAGTTAAGGGGGTATCTGCCCCCATTGAATAATAGAGAATGAACACCCTAACAATGTCAAGATCAAGGTTAAAGAATGGAGCTCTTACTGACATTTGTTATGGTCAGCTACACCTGGCTTCTTTGCCCCTTCCCCTCCAAGAGTGTCCAGGCTGGCCTGAAGCTCCTGGAGTCAAACAATCATCTTGCCTCTGCAGCTGAGGAGCTAGACGACAGACACTTGTCACTATGCCCAGCTCCACAAGCCCAGGGGAGTAGACTGGGGGAAGACAAAAAGAAAACTATACAAATAGCAACCCCCCCATATACATACAGAACATGTTAACCTAGACATACATACACACTTGCAGTCCCCAAATCTATTAGCCTACCATGTTTTCACAAATATCCACTGAGTACTAACTGGATGTGATGAAAGACTTTGACCTCTGTGGGCACTGCATGACATGGGTGCACTTACCTACAACATGCATACACATAAAATTAAATAATAATAATAATAAATTTTTAAAAAATCGAGAAAAAAAGCTGTCTCACGTACCTTTTCGTCTAAGCTCCTCCTCTTTCCTTCGAAGAAAAGCTTGTACGGCTGCTGACTGGACACCTTTAACTTTTGGGTCTTTCTTGGGAGGCCCCACTGCCAAACTATACCTTTTCTAAAAAATGAAAACAGAATAAAAGCTATAAGCAATTCAACTTTAAAGCTCAGTGGTACAGTGCTTGCCTAGCATGTATGAGGCTCTGGTTTAATGCCAAGAACTGCAGAAAACGAAGGTGGAAAAGGAGGAAGGACAGAAAAAAGGGAGCTGAGAGGGAGGAAAGGGGGGAAGAAGAAAGGGAAAGAAAAAGAACCTAAACACAGGGCTCAGCTCTCTGTGCTCTTAGCTCCACACACTACATTTGCCACACGATCTCTTCAGGCAGGTTTCACATTGCCAGAAGTGCGATACACTTGGGCACAGATGGCATTTCTTTGGGCTTCAGTTTTTAAGTAACTGCATAGGGGAAATGGATAAAATGGGAATAATGATAATTTGAACCATGAAAAGAACGTATTTCCATTTCCTGTCTATAACTAAAGAAGTGTGATAAATGGAGCTAATGCTCAAACCAGGGATGATTTACATCTAGGACCGGTCCACATCAATTTAAGGGCGAGGAACTTTTTTCTCCTTAAAGTGCTGGGAAGAAAGCCAGGGCCTCACTCGTGCTAGGTACTCTACTACTGAGCTAGACTCCAGCCCTGAAAATAAGCCTCTTAAAGCATCCCCCATTTTATGTTTTGTGAGGTGGACACCGTTCTTTTTAAACCTGTGCCCGACAGCATTCTTACTAGCCAATCTATGTCTGTGCTAGTAGTCAAAGAACAGTAATCTCTGAGAAAAAAGTGAGCAATTTAAAAATCCCAAATGCCTTCCCATCCTGTGTATGAAATCCTTGGAGAAAAGCCAGAGGATCTGTGCTTTCCTTCAGGGCTGCCAAACACAATGTATCTTGAAACAGGCTCAAATTCCAACTGAATTCGTCTACCAATCAAGCAGCTAGCCAAGGAGCAAGGAGGAGGGCCCTAATCTAACCTGAAAATCCTGCATGACAGCAGTGCTGATGACTGACCCATTCCTGACAGGAATCCCAAGGCAGCCCCCCACCCCCCATCATCCTGGCTCAAACACAATCCAATCCTTTAGTTTGTCCACATCTTTGCACTCAACTGTAGGCTTCCCCTCCAGAAATACCACCATTAATATAACTGATTCAAGTTTGTGAAGACACAGCCTCATAGGCAGCCCCACATACTAGCTCCCCTCCATCCCACCAGGATATTTGGAAGAGGAACACTGAATTGTTGTTGCCAAAATATTTTCTAATCTGTGTAGGTGCGCGTGCATGCACGCACACACAAGTTTAGAGATGTAGCTCAAGGGTAGAGCACTTGCCTAGCATGTACAAGGGCCTGGATATGGTTCCCCAGCACTGCAAATAAGTATATGCAAACATGCATTGGTGTTAGTATTTAAAACAGGCCTGGCTTACTATCTATATACCACAGCACCGAGCGCCACATCACCTTAGTGATTCTTGTAGACACCCTTTGTCCTAGCTTGGTGGTTCAGGAGGGAGGGTCAGAGCTGAGGGCTGGCTGCCCAGGAGCCCAGGTTCTTCCCAGAGGTGAACAGAGATGAAGGCCCAGGGATGAAGGAAGCAAAAACTTGGCATTTATTGAAGCAGAAAGTAGTGAGCAAGGAGCAGAAAGCCTCCTTTGGGAAGGGTGGGGTCTCCAGAGCTCATCGGCTGCCAAGCAGTCTCTGCACTGTTCTTTCTAGGGCCCTTAGGTCCTTCCTTCCTTTCCCCTCCCCACACTTCATCCCCATGGTTCCAACACAGTGATAACTAAGACAAATGGTCTTGTCAGGCAGTCTTATTTGGTGGGTGGTCTTGTTAGACAAATTCCAGCCTTTATGTGGGAATGTTACCTCTCTTTCTCCCTTCAACCTTTCCTGAATGCCCTGCCCCTAGCTATTGAACACCGGGACTCCAAGAAATAGGAACTGGGGTGTGACTGACAGAAGAGCTGCCCTTCACTGACTACTGGTACCCCAAACGGAAAAGGTGCCAGTGGGGTGTAGCTGAATGCAGTGTTTACAGAGCTTTGGGGCACCTGCATGCCACCTCTGTGAAGTCTTGTCTTTTCAACATTACTGACTTACTGTTTAAGACAGGGTCTTGCTTGAGCTGGTGAGATGGCTCAGTGGTTAAGAGAACTCACTGCTCTTGTAGAAGACCTGGGTTTGGTTCCCAGCACCCACATGGTAGCTAACAGTTCCAGGGCCTCTTCTGGCCTCTGTGAGCATTGCATACACGTGGCACACTTATATACACACAGGCGAAATGCTTATATACATAAAATAAGTAAGTTAAATTTAAAGAAAAATAGGGGCGAGATGGTTAAGAGCACTAGTTGCTCTTTCAGAGGAACCGGGTTCAATTCCCAGCACTCACATAGCAGCTAACAACCATCCTTAACTCCAGTTCCAGGGGATCTGACGCCCTCTCCTGACCCCTGCAGGCATTGTATGACATGGGTGCACTTAACATACATGCAGGCCAAACATTGATACCCATAAAATAAAAGTGCTGGCCCTCCAATTAGTTTACGGCCTTTAGGAACAGGTCTTCTGAGGTGAAAGTATGGCCTGCCCCCCATAAGTAATTCCCTCACATCAATCCTACTGATTCTGTTTCTTTGGAGACCACTGAGGGATAGAACAGGCTCTTGTAGTTAGTCTGCTATTGAACATGATGATTTTCAAGGCCCGTGTGGCATTTGTCAGTATCTCATTCCTTTAATGACTGTATAGTATTCCACAGTGTGGATATACAACACAGGTTACCTATCTATTCACCAGCTGGCCATTTGGATTGTTTCTGCTTTTTGGCTGTCATAAATAATGATGCTGTGCCATTTGTGTGTAGTTTGGGGTGGAAGAATGCTTAAATTTCTCTTGGATAGTATCTGATCATAGACCTTAACAAGCAAGGCCAAAAAAATACACTTTGATGAAAGATTTCCACAGCCTCATGGGTGGTCTAGTAGAGAATGATGTTTTTTTAAGAAGCGGGAGGCTGAGAGTACTCTGCACTTCCCGTGTCGGACGGTCAGATGCAGCTCCAGCAGCAGCACATCACGATGTACCATCAATTCTGAATCTGAGTCAAGGCACCAGGTGGCTTCATTGTTTGGGCTCTACGAAAAGCAGCTGGACAAGAGTTTCTTTTATCCTAAGCATATCCATCCTATTATCCTACAAGCCAGCCCAGTCATTCTGCTGGGCCCCATGAAAGATCCACAATGGTGGCGCTTATGCCATTTAATACAGTACCAGAGATTTTGCCAATACTTGTAATCCTAAAGCCAAATGTTTCTTTGCATTGAAACTATCCTGTCAAGACCAGATTAAGGAAAGTGTGCAGTCTGAAAATGCATGCACTGGGCGTTCGGTTAGAACCATCATGCAAGCTCCTCCCCGAAAGCTGCTCTTTACTCAAAAGAAATCATACTGTTGTACTGTAAAGACATAAGTTTCTTGATGATTTTACACCAATCATTATCAGCTGGAATTAGGAGTCAGGAATAGTCAAAGAAGGCACTTTAACTTTAATAAATACCACAGTTTTAAACATCTTCTCAGGATATTAAGCTGGGGAATGAATGCAGGAAAACAACTGTCTGCTTTAAGCCATCTCAGCTGGGTGGCTAAGAAGGTAACAGGCGTCAACACCAGAGCTGTCCTGCCGGCCATGCAGTTACTTGCACAAATTTACTGTTACTGGGTTTATAAAAACACATTCGACCGGGTGTGGTGGTGCACACCTGTAGTTCTAGCACTTGGGAGGTAGAGGCAGGCGGATCTCTGTGAGTTCAAGGCCAGTCTGGTCTACATAGTGAGTCCCAGGACAGCTGGGGCCACAGGGAGACCCTGCTTCAAAAAAGACCAAACAAACCCCACATCCGATTAGGGCTGGGGGTGCAGCTCAGTGGTAGAGCCTGGCATGCTGGAGGCCCTTGGTTCAATCCCCAGTGCGTCATCAAAATCTAATTATAACATTGTATGACATCAAATGGGTATTCCTTTGTTAGAAATGGCCTAGAAAGGATAACTAGGTTGCACGGGAACACACTTTGTAGCCAAGCTCATGTTAGAAGCCAGGTCTACGAGAATCCAGGTCTGGATCAGGTCCAGATACCTTTTCACTACAGTACACTTCGCTTTTGATTTGGCACCAACACTTTCCTTGCAGCTTGCACCTCAATCCTAAATGACATTCTGTAATCACCACCTGTGTGGTGATGTCTTCCCTCAGTCAGGTCTACAACCGAACTTCCCATCTTCTCTGAGTGGCCATGCTGACACTCCAAAAGGCTTTCAAAACCCCTGTCCACCAGGTTCCCATTGCAGTACCAACCAGGCCTGAGGCTGCTTACCATGAGATGCAGGGGGGCACAATTAGAGTGGGATGATCCTGGTCCACCAGTTTCTAAATGCTGTTGTTTTGGCCTTTGTATTTCTCTCCCATCAGACTTTATTATATAATGAGAATGTCTTAATCTCAACACTGTCATAGACTGAAGCTCTCTGTTAAGTAAGTGCTGGGTGAGGAGCTGGAGTTCCGACGTCCATTCCCTCCTTCAAGGAGGGGTCTGCTGGATTAGAGTCTGCCCTACTACAGTCAGCCCTATCACTTACTGGCTGTATGGCCTTGGGGAAGTTTCTTTACTTCTCCGGCCCTCAGTTTCCTCGTGTAAAATAATCTCCTTTATATGCTCCTTATCGTGATTAAATTAACACAGAAAGTGCTTAGAACAAGGCCTGCCACAGAGTAAGCACAATAAATGTTAATGCTATTTTATCAGTATTTAGAAAGAAATCCCTGTGGGGCTAGGGTAAGCAGTAGTTTCTCAATGACCTTCTCCCTCTGAACACTGGTTCAGAGGTGCTGCTCTATGCTAGAGAGCCATTGCGGTCTCAGACAGCAGTAAGATCTCAGTGGAAGGACAGGGTGTAAACCGTTAGAGATTGAATGTTACCCACAAGAAAAAAGTATCCTACAAAACCTCTCATTAGCCCATACTGTTCTTCAAAAGGAACCTTTACAATCTAGCATTCAGGAGGCAGAGGCAGGCAGATCTCTATGAATTCCATGCCAGCTAGGGCTATTATAAAATTGTAGGCTTCTTTTGAATACATAGAGCAAAGAACCTACCATTTTTGTATCCAGACCACTTCAAGTTAAATTAGGCTGAGGATGTAGCCCAAGGACAGAGTACACATTTAGCAATACACAAAGCCCTGGTTTTAATTTCCAGCACCCCAACAAAGAACTCAAACAACAACAAAAACCCAACAAGGTAACATCACAGAATCTACTTGTCCCCTGAAGACATCAGTTTGCCATCCCAGTGAGTTTCAGGGTCCATTTTTAGTATCTAAGGCTCTCATCCTTCAAGTACTAGAGACCCTAAGTGCTTACACATCTGGTACCAAGTGAAGGCTGTTGAGTTTGCCATCCCAGTGAGTTTCAGGGTCCATTTTCAGCAGGTGTGGTTCCTACCCTCCAGTTACTAGAGATCCTAGATCCTTACACATCTGGTACCAAGTGAAGGCTTGGTTTTTGGTTTGGGAGAGGTGGTTCACACCAGAGCCCCAGTGTGTTGTCTGGATGATTTTCAGTCTGAGAGAAAGACCTTGTAACTTGTCTCATGGCCACAGATTACTGCTACAAGAAACTTAGAATCTATATTCTAAGCTGTACTAGTCTACCAAAACAACTACTTTGTTTTTTGTTATTGAAGTTCAGGGAGGAAAAATGAAGTACAAGGTTACCAAAAATCTCTTTTATTTTTTTAATTTTTAATTTTGAGACAGGGTCTCACTATGCCTGGAACACCCATGAAGATCAGGCTGGCCTCCAATTCAGAGATCTGTCTGCTTCTGTCTTAAATGATGAATTAAGCCATGTGCCACTACACCTGGCTCTTCTTTAAATAAAAGAGAGCTAATGACAATGACTGGTTGCATCACCCTGATCAGTTGTTATTTTTGTATTCAGAATTCCATTGGGAAGCAACAGCGTGCCTAAAATTTCTAGGCATGATGCAATCGGTTTAACTAAATTATGAAGACTCATAATTATGAAGACTCATAATCTCATTACAAGTAAGGATTAGGAAATGTTAGTATAAATTAGACATTCTTAATCTGAAAATACCAAATCCAAAACACTGTAAGGGAGGTAGGCATAGTTCAGTACTCCCATCTGGGCTTGGGTCATGCACCTGTAACAATGCATTTGGCAGCCTGGTTCTTTTACCTGTGTGCACTATGCTCCCTCTTCAAACAATGGACCTAGTAACCAGAACTCTCTGACCCACCCAGTGCATGGGCTACAGTCTCCCATCTCTGAGCAATGGTGTAAAGTTTCCCTAACCCTGGTAACAATCAACTTTAGAGTTTCTATTCAAGTAACAGGGTATATAAAAGGGACAATCTGGCCTGAGTTGGTTTGGGGTATGTGAGCAGTAAAACTGTGCCCTCTAGTAACCTTTTAAGGAGAATACCATTTACCATCTTGCATCTATGCAAAATCGGGTGTGCCTATGATTAGAACCAGGTACACTGGGGCTGGAGAGATGGCTCAGCAGTTAAGAACATTGGTTGTTCTTGTAGAAGACCCGGGTTCGAATCCCAGCACCCACATGGCAGCTAACAACTGTCCGTAACCCCAGTCCCAGGGGATCTGACAGCCTCTTCTGACCTCCGAGGGCACTGCACGACACGGGTGCACTTACCTACATGCAGGCAACACATGAGTACACATGAAATGAAAATAAGAAATAAAATAAAAAAAATTTTTTTAATTAGGTACATTATGAAAAGGGACATGGACCGTAGAGAATTGATTATATAATCTAATCTATCAATCAAAATACAGAACTAACCAAACTACCTTTAGGAACAAGCTCCTCCTTCCCTTAGACCCTAGGCTACCCTGGGGCTCTGAGTAGCTTCACTCCTTTGATCCCAATCTTGGTGTATCCTTCTTTAATCAGTACTATCAAATAAAATTATCTTGCAAATCTATGTGAGCTCTTATTGCCAATTCTTTGAGTAAGAGACTAATAATCTGAAAACATTTCTTTCAACTCCATACCACGAGTCAAAATCAACACACAGGCACTCTAAAAACTTTATATTAAAAAGTACCTTCAAGCTGTGGTTACTTGCACAAGACCAGTACAAGATTCCACCAACTTTAACAAGAGCCCATCAACATTAATCAACAACATCATGGGTGGGGAAGGGACTATGTAGCTCTACCCTTCCCTAGGTAGGAGGTAAGGCTGGAGAAAGGAAGGCATTTCTTCAGTAGTACGGTCACTGCTAAACTGCCCATGCTTTCCCATGCTCATGCAAGCAACCCTAAGTAGATTCAGTGGGTCTTTGCCAGTGGTGACGACCTCCCTCTAAGAACATGACTCTTGCAAAGGATCTCCATCCCTCTCCAGAAGAGAAGAGGAAACACAAGACAGTTCATGGATGTGAAGTGCCCAGGATGCTAGAAAACCACCATGGTCTTCAGCCATGCACAGTCTTATGTGTTGGCTGCTCCACTGTCCTGTCAGCCTACAGGCTTTTGAAAAAGCAAGGCTTACAGAAGGATGTTCCTTCCACTAAAAGTACTCTGAATCAAGACCATCCCAATAAACACATTTTGATGAAAACAAAACAAAACAGGCTCTGTCACCAAAAAAAAGTCATGAATGTGGAAGAGGGCCTTTTGGGAAGAAGGGGCTCAGTAGGAGCCAGAGGTGGTGAGTGAGGGTGAAATGACTAGTTAATTATATACATGTATGAAACTGTCAAAGGATAAAAATTGAAGAAGGGCTGGGTGTGGTGGCACGTATCTTTAATCCCAGCACTCAGGAAGCAGAGATAAGCTCTGTTAAGATGGAGGCCAGCATGGTCTACATAGTGAATTCTAAGCCAGCTGGGGCAACAGGGAGACCCTGTCTCAAAAAGGGGGGAAAAGGTATCAGGCTGGAGAGATGACTCAGTGGTTAAGAGTACTGATTGCTCTTGCAGAGGACCAGGTTTGATTCTCACCACCCACATGACGGCTAATAACTGTCCACAACTCCAGTTCCTGGGGATCTGATACCTTCTTCTGACATACGTGGGTATTACACGACATGGGTGCACTTACATGCAGGCAACACACTCAAACACATAAAATAAAAATAATAAAGTTTAAAAAAGGAAGTATCTTTAGACTATGTAACCTGTTATGTTTAATATAAACAATTATATATGATGAAACACATGAATTTTGTGTTCAGACCTGGCTCCTGTCACAATATCTCATTAAATCATAAAACCTGAAAAAAAAAATCTGAGCTGCAAAACACTTCTGGTCCCTATTACTTCAGATAAGGGAAGTGAAACTTAAAGCTCTTAAGCCAGATATAATAGATACTTTTTCAAAGAGGCCAACTGGTTGCATAGGTGTTTTAGACTTTAATTTCTTGGGTTTTCATCTAATCAAAGACTAAAATCTGAGTGTAGACTCTAGGACCCAAGGGGAAGATGAGCAGAGGTGGCTGAAAGGACCAAGCATTACAAAGGGAGGCTGTCAGCTACTGCAAAGCCTCTGTGATTCAGTAATCAATCAGGCTGCATGTGCACGGCACACAGGCTGTGCTGTTTACTGAAGTACTTCTTGACACGGATTATATTTAGTTAGTTAGGGACAGGGCTGGCCTGGAATTACTAACTAGTCAAAGATGACCTTGAACTCCTGATCCTCCTGCCACTGCTTCCCAAGTGCTGGGACTACAGGCCTTCAGTGGCCTCCTGCAGGCTGGAGCAGTAACTTGGTGGCAGTTAATAAGGATACTTGTTTTACAGTAATTTGTTACACTGCAATCTATCAAAAATCTAAATACAGTAAACAGAGAATTTGGAGATATATTTTATTTCTTTAGAAATATTAAAAGGGGGTAGGAGGTGCGGCTCAGAAATTAAGAGCTCAGTGGTAGAACACCTGCCTTACATGTGAGAGGCCCTAGTCTCAATCCCTAGCACTGAAAAACCAATATGAACAAGTTTATACACATATGAAACACAACTTTTTTTTTTTTTGGTCTGAGACAGGGATGTGTTAATACTTTGTTTCTAAGGGCTCAAATTATTTTGAGCTGATAAAATGAAATTAAAGTGGATAGATCAGTTAGAGCAAAATCGTGGATTAAATATAATAGGGGCCAGAGAGACGGCTTAGCAGTTAAGAGCACTGGCTACTCTTGCGGTTGGGTTGGGTTTCCAGGATCCACTGGGCATCTAACAACGATCCGTAACTCTAGTTCCAGGAGATCTGATGCCCTCTTCTGGACTCTGAGGGCACTGCACGACACAGGTGCACTTAAAACACACTGGGGGAAAAAGAATCAGACCTTCCACAAGGTTTTTCCTTTAATGCTATTTAGTTTGTTTTATTCCTCAAAAGTTTCTGACTTTCATTCTATGTAAAAATATAAGGAAATTAATGATGCAAATTGAATCAAACTTCTAGAGTTAGTAGTTTTGGGGGGTGGGCAGAGGAAGTATTCATAAAATGCATGCCTATTTTTCAACTATTAAATTTTACATTACTTCACCAATTTACCTTTTCTTCACTTCCTGTTAGTACAATTAGAGACACGTGGATAATACACATACTCTGAAATATTATGTATTTAAAATTTTCTGCTCTAGGATTACCTGCTTTTCTTCCAGCAGCAACTGGCTCTTGAGAGAAAAAATAACGGGATTCAGATTCTTCAACAAGAACAATTTTAGTATCAAAGCTAGTATTATCTACTTTCTGACATCTCTTTGAAACTGAAGATCTAACATGAAATACAGACTAAATGATGCAAAATAAACGGTTATTAGAACCAACACTACCTAGACTAGAAAATTCACAAAGTATTTCTGTTGTCCAAAGTTTCAAAACAGCTTCAACAAGCGGGGCTTGTGAGCTGTGGCTTAGGGGAACAATTATTCTGAGTGATTATTATCAAGATGGAAGATGACGATTTTTTTTTGTGTGTGTATAAACAGATATAACTAATTTTACTCATTATTTTCAGATCAATATATTCGAAAGAGTAAAAAGACTTGTTCGGATTTGACAAGAAAAGTGGAAGGAGAGAAAAAAATACTGCAACAGATAACTAGGAAATGTGGAATGAAAGCGAGACCTCAAATTTCAGCTGAACGGACTTTGGGAGAGAGGTGTTTTGAGTTGGGACAGCTCACTGAACCAACCGCAGGTATCACAATGCGATTTATCTGCTTACAGTTGTGCTTGTGGGTACCATAAGATCCAGAAATGATTCATTTATGCAAAACAGCTATAACCCCAGAAACCAGATGCTCTATCATTTCAAGCACTTAGCCTTTAAGCCTTATACCGCTCTGAGAATATCGGCGAACTCACTGTTCGCAAACGGGGTCTAGGTTTCCAAGATTAAAACCTGGAAGGCCACAAGTACGCCCTCCCCTCTCGCACCGGGGAGCGACCCCAGGGCCTCACCCGCGTTAGGCAAATTACTGGCTCTTCCGCTGAGCCACACCTGCAGCCCACACGATCTCACTCCAGATGACCGAGGATTTCCTGGAATCTGATTAAGTTCCCTCCTCAACATAAAACCCAGTACCCTCTCGGCAGGTGATTACATCTTTGGCTTAGTGGGTGGGGCCAGGAGTCGGAGAACCTTCCTAGAAATCACTAAACCCTGACGTGAGGGTTGGTATCAAAGCAGCCCAAAAGGACCCCAAAGGACACCAGGCGTCATCCTTAAAGCCTCCCCGCTCCCCGTCAGTTCGGGTGAAGTCTACTCCAGTCCAGGACAGGCGCTCGGAGCGCTGGACTGCACTCTGCGCTCACTTCGCACAAATCGTATCCCCCCGCCAACCCCCGAACCGCCAGGTCCACCCTGCGGGGCAGCCGAGACCAGCCCGAGCCGGCACGAAGTCGGGAACCCGACCAGTCCAGTCCGTCCTCTGCCCCGCGCCCACTTGCAAGCTGCACCCGTCACATCCCACTGGGCTCAGGGAGCGCTGCCGCCCCCCGGCTACTCACCGGGACGCTGTTGACGCCTTGTCCTTTGGAAGCGATCAGCAGGATTTCCCTGAAGTCCATGGTGGCTGGGCCGGGGGCTCGGGACGCAGCGGAAGCGAATGTGGCCGCGCGCCCGGCTCCGAAGCGGCCTCCCCGGCCGCCGAGCTCCCGCCGCCCCCTCAGCCGCCCCCCTGCGCGGCACTTCCGGGGCCTCCCGATGCAGCGCGCGGCCCCTGCGCGTCAGTCTCCTATATATGCTCGGCGCCACGGCCGCGCAGGCTCGCCTTGCGCAACTTCCGCTTTCGGGAGTGAGACGCGTCAAACGTGCTACGTGGCTGTTGGCGTCGGCTTAAGGGGCGGGGCTAAGACAGCCAACCAATCAGCTGCGGCCCGGCAGGCTGGAGGCGTGGCCGAGGAGGAGCGCTCCTCCCTCGACGACGCTAGGCCGGTGACCGCGGTAGTTCGTGTGAGAGTCGGTGGGGAAGGGCTGGGTGTGTCGGGGTGTCGGGGTCCTGCTTGGGTGCCCACGTCCTAAACGGCCTGGTGGCTCGAGACTGCGGTTGCAGGTTTCTAGGCGCCAGAGAAGCTGCGCAGGCGCTCATGGCACCGTGTGGTCTGGTTTACTCAGTATTCGTCCCTTCTTAGTCGAGGTGCTCACGGAGTGTACACAGAGCCAGGCCCCTGTTGCCTTTGCTGTTCACAAGTGCTTATGCCCAGGGCATGAGTGAAGACATCAGTCACCTACCCAGCCGGCCTGGACTAATGCGCTAGTGAACACACACGCATGGCTGTCATTTCGAAAAGGAAAACAAATTATTAAGGAAAAAAAAAAACCCTAAAATTAAAAAAAAACAAAAAACAAAACAGCCCAGCCGCAGGGCGTGGTGGCACTCGGGAGACGGAGACAGGTGTATCTCTGTGAGATTGAGGCTAGCCTCGTCTGCATAGCGAGTGCCAGGCTCGCTAGGGGTTGCAGGGAGACGCTGTTTGAAAAAGACCAAAAGGGTTGGAGAGATGGCTCAGCCGTTAAGAACACTGACTGCTCTTGCAGAGGACACGAGTTCGAGTCTCAGCACCCACATGGTGGCTACGAACCGTCCTTAAACTCCAGTTCCAGGTGAATCCGAAGCCCTTTTCTGACCTCCACGGCATTGTACGACACGGGTGCACTCACATACATCCAGGCAATACACTCATACACATTAGAAAAAAAATCCAAATAACTGGTTAAATAACCCAGAATAGCTAGCTAGAGAAAACTGCCCCTGCTTATCAGGCCCTGTTCGCTTAGGAAAACAAACCCTAGTCACATAGGAAATCAGCCCCCCTGCTGGCTTAAGAAAACAGATGTGTGATCTTTGCATTTGCTTTTGTAAACACACTTCCCCCGCTTGGAAGTCCAACCTATGGGTCATAAAAGAATGGAGGGTCATAGGTTGGAACCTGTACATGGGTCACTGTCACGTAGGCTGGAAGCCCCCGGAACCGATGCCCACCAGTGCTAGTGTCGGTCTGAAATGATGTTAAATTGTCTATATATACTGTAAAGGGGCTGTTGTCTATTGATCAGGCTTTGGAGATGACTCTCCTGGGCCTCCTGCCCACAGGATCGGGAATAAAGTGTCGTGACTTCTCATTTTGTCCCTGGGCGTCTGACTTGAAAGCTGAACTTCCCTTACAGTACTACCCATTTTGGGAACACTACATTTTGGAGTTACCTTGGGTTTGCAAGGTCATTTTCGTTTAATAAAGCACAGGTAAATAATTAGGTGTCTGGGTGGGAATGGACCATGGATCATTTTGGTGTGATGGAAATGCCCCAAACTGGGTTGTGGGGGTGGTTCCACTATTTACCAAATATTGTTATTCATTTGAAAGTGGAGAGTATGTCCACCAGGCTGTGTGCTATATGTAAATAATGCTATTAGAAAATGCTCTGGCAGACTGCCAGGCCTCACTCTAACTGAAGTTTGAATGCTGAATTGGAATTTCTCCACTTCAGGCTGGGTAAGTGTTGGAGATCAAGCCTTTGCCCTAGGGCAGAATTGAAATTCTGAATTTTCCTCTTGTCCTTTGGAAACTCATAGCTAAGCGTACAGCCCACCTGTGCCCTACTTACCATTCAAATAGTTCACGCCACGGTCCATCTCTGCACACATTTTACCTTTACAGTCTGTGTATGTGTTGGAGGGGAGGGGTTGGGGATGTAACTCGGTAGTGTTTACCTAGCATGCACAAGGCCCTGGGTTCCATCCCCAGCAAAGTGTCTAGTCTTTATTTGGAAAAAAGTAAAACTAAAGCCAGGTGCAATGCTTGTAATCTCAGAATTTGGAGACTGAATCAGGAAGATTGCATTACAGAATGAAACCTTGTCTCATAAACTAAAACTAAGCTCTCCCCGTGTATCTCATTCAGCAAGTGAAAAGATCCTTCAGTATTTTCCCATCTGTATAATAAAAACCCAGATCCTACCTATCATCTGTAAGGCCTGCTAGGTAAGAGCTGTGATTATCTTGACCTCAGCTAGCTCTCATTTTTGTTTTTTAAAATTATTTTTGAGGCAGCGTCTCACTAACCCTGGCTGGCCTGGAACTCACAGAGATCTGCCTGCCTCTGCTTCCCAAATACTGGGATTAAAGACACCATCATGCCATGTTTTCTTTGTTTTTGAGACAGGGTCTCATGTAGTCCAGGTACCTCAAATCCCTGATCCTCCTGCTCTGCCCCGAGTGTGCCGCCAAGCTGGGCTTTCTTACATTTTCTTAAACGTGGCCTGTTGTCTTCCACTCAACATTTGCGTGTACTGTGTGGCACCCCCCCCACTCCACTTACTGGGTCAATCCAATTCACTCTTTATTCCACAAGCCTTCAGTGAGTGGTACATGGGTTCAAGTGCCAACTTTTTTGATTCTAGTGCATGAACTTAGGCAGGTGCTCAACCTTTCTGTGTGTTTTTAGTTACCTATAAAATTATCAACAGTGGGGTTGCTATAAAGTAATGAATGTAAGGAGTATGGGTTAGTACTATGCCTATAATGCTCAGAGTTCTGTTTCTCAAAATTTGTACCTTGCAATTCTCATCCCTAGTGCCCCAGAGTGCGATTGTAAAGTGAAAACAAGGTCTGGGGGTTCCAAGCCAGGTATGGAAGCTGGTACTTGGGAGGTGGAAGAAAGAGGATCCAGAGGGAAAGGTCATCCTTGGCTGGGTGTGTGTTAGGGATGGGGTCTGGGTTGGGGGAGGACAACTTGTAGGAGTGTTCTCTCCTTCTATGTGGGTCCTGGAGGTCAAACTCAGGTCAGACTTGGCTAGAAGTGCCTTCACCCACTGAGCCATCTCATTGGTCCAAATGATTTAATCTACTTATTACTGCTGTGTAGATGAAAGCTGAGGTTCAAAGAGATGAAATACTTGGACCGATTGTATTAGTTACTGCTCTGTCTCTGTGACAAACACCACAACCAAATCAACTTGGGAGGGAAGTTATGTTATCTTCCTTTCACAGTCCATCCCTGAGGGAAGCCAAGGCAGGAGTTTAAAGCAGAAAGCTGGAGGGATGCTGTCAGCTGGTGAGCTTCCTCCTGGCCTGCTCAGCTACCTTTTATTTTATTTAAAGATTTGTCTTGTTTTGCTGGACAAGGTGGTGCACGCCTTTAATCTCAGCACTTGGGAGGCAGAGGCAGACGGATCTCTGTGAAATTGAGGCCAGCCTGGTCTATATAGTAAGTTTCCAGGCTAGCTGGGGCTGTAGAAACTCTGTCTCTCTGTCTCTTTCTGTCTCTGTCTCTCTCTGTCTCTGTCTCTGTCTCTCTCTCACACACACAAAGATTTGTCTGTTTTTATTTTATATGTATGAGTGTTTTGTCTGCATGTTTGTATGTGCACCACAAACATGTCTAGTGCCTGTGGAAGCCAGAAGAAGGCACTGGACCACCTGGAACTGGAGTTACAGTTTTGAGCTGCTACGTGGGTGCTGGGAACTGAATCTAGGTCCTCTGCAAGAGCAACAAGTGCTCTTAACTGCTGCTGAGCCATCTCCCAGCCCCCCATACGCCTTTTTTATACAGTTCAGGTCCACATTGGGCCAGGCCCTCCTTAGAGGGCCTGGAGATGTGGTGTACTGCACTGCTTCACTTGTCAGCTTGACACACCCCAGGAGGAACCTCAGTTGGGAGTTTCCTCTATTGGATTGTCCTGTGGGCAAGTCTGTCTGGGAGGCATTTTCTTGATTGTTGAGTCCTGTGGGAGGGCCCAGCACCCTGTGGGTGATGCCACTCCTGGGTAGGTGGTCCTGGGTTATATAAGAAAGTAGGCTGAGCACAGGCCAGAGGAGCAAGCCAGTAAGCAGTGTTCCTCCACGGTCTCTTCAGTTCTTATACCAGGTTCCTGCCTTGAGTTCCTGTCCTGGCTTCCCTCAGTGATGAGTTGTGATCTGACCTGGGAGTTGTAAGATGAAATAAACCCTTTCCTCCCCAAGTTAGTTTTGGTCAATGTCCGATCCCCTGGATCTGGAGTTATGGATGGTTTTGTAGCCGCCATGTGGGTGCTGGGAATCAAACCCAGGTCCTCTGCGAGAGCAGCCAGTGCTCTTAACCACTGAGTCATCTCTCCAGCCCAGCTCCTACCATATGTTAATTGATAACCCATTTGAGCTGCTGTAAATATGTACTCAAGAAAATAAAATAGCTACAGTAGCTACTGAGAACAATGGTAAAGTAGGACACACACACACACACACACACACACACACACACAAATATTAATGCTATAGCTAATGTCTAGTGAAATCACCAAACATAAATGCTGCTGCTGCTGCTACTGCTGAGGTAAGAAATAAGAGAAAGTTTCCATTCTTACAAAGAAAACAATGTATTCAGCAAATATTTCTGGGGAAAATGCTGTGTGCTCAGCCTGAAAGACAATTCAAAGACAGGAAAGACCCAGCTCTGCCTAATCAAGCTTTAATTCTTACATGAACACAAGTAACAGTGAAGTGGAATGCATTAGCTGCAGGGAGCAGCGTTGCACATAGAAGTCCAGATCCTTGCTTAAAACTTCGTCCTTCATCGGAAATTCAGATTTAATTTGGTCTCCTGAATTTTTTTTTGTTGTTGTTTTTTTGAGACAGGGTCTCCTTGTAACCCCAGCTTCCTGGAACTCACTATGTAGACCAGGCTGGCCTTGAACTCACAGAGCTCCTCATGCCTCTGCCTCCCCAGTGCTGGGATTAAAGACGTGTGCCACCATGCCCGGCTGGTCTCCTGAATTAAAAAACTTGTTTGTATTAATTATTTATTAGTGTCATTTTCCTTTTGGTAC
>NW_008336950.1:382154-388302 GCF_000622305.1 Nannospalax galili
AAAAAAAAAAAAGATTTTGTTTTGTGTATGTGTTTCCCCTGCATGTGTGTAGGTTTGACACTTGCATGCAGTGCTCATAGAGGACAAAAGAGGGTGTCAGATCCCCTGGAACTGGAGTTGCAGATGGTTGTTAGCCAAAATGTGGGTGCTGGGAAACGAACCAGGTTCCTCTGCAAGAGCAACCAGTGCTCTTAACTGCTGAGCCATCTCTCCAGTCTCCCAGATTCTTACATTTTATCTGGCAAGTTTAGAAGTAATGGAATTGGGTTAAGAGCACTGGCTGGTCTTGCAGAGGACCCGGGTTTGCTTCCTAGCACCCATAGGGTGGCTGACAACGGTCCGTAACTCCAGTTCCAGGGGATCTGACCTCTGTGGGCATTGCACATGGGTGCACTTACATACATGCAGGCAATCCATTAATACACATAAAGTAAAAATAATAAAATGTAAAAAGGAGTAATAGAATTCAGGCAGAATAGGAGCACAGAGGCAGGGAGGCATGGTAAGTGGTTCTGAGAGGACATCAGGACATTTAGGAGAGGTAGGAAATAAGATCAGAAAAGTAAACGAAGCATGTTGAGAAAGTTTCAAGACACAGGAGTAGGAAAGAAAGAAGCATGCCATGAAAGGGCCATCAGGTTGGAAGAGTATTCCAGTCCTGACATCAGACTGATGAGATTCAGAAGTTTTCAGATATGCTGATGAGGGTCAGGGAAATACATTACTGTGTATACGTTACTTTTACTCATTTGAGCTCAGTTTGGTGAAATAATAAAACCTAATGCTACATGTGTGTTTATTGTGTGCCAGATACTCTTCTAAGCAGTTTTTAATGTACTAACCAATTGGATTTTCATAACCCTATGGAGGAGGTATGATTAGAGAGGGTGGTGAAGGCACTTGTCTCGTTACCACATGGTAACTGGCTGTGCCAGCACTCAGCTTTGGCAAGTTCTGTGCTATATTCCATTTTTCATGAAAAGTGTCAGATGTAACTAGTCTGATGTAGAAATCATTTTTCTCGATGTCTATCATATGCACATGCGTATACAAAGACACTGACTCACTGCAGTATGGTGTGAAAACAGAAGACTGGATCAGTCAAAGGGCTCAGCAGTAAAGGTGCTCGCCTGACAACTCGGGTTCCATGCCCAAGAACCACATGGTGAAAGAGAACTGATTCCCACAAGTTGTCCTTTGACCTCAAGGCACCATGTCACCTACACCTAAACTGCACCACACGCATGCACGCACGCATGCACGCACATGTGCATGTGCACTAAAATATGCAAATCTAACAAATGAAAAGCAGAAGACTGAAAGGGCCTTGAATGTCTGTTAGTTGGGAGCTCTTACAGTGGGAAACTGTGGTCCCTACAAAGAAGGAAATGGATCTGTACCCATGCCAGTGGAATGTTCTGTGAGGTATGTTACTAGAGGGAAAAAAAGCACAGTACAGGGCAATATGTTCTAGGAATAGTGGATCTAAAGGACTGCTGGAGTTCAGTGGTAGAGCTTGTGCTTAGGGTGTGTAAAGCTCTAGGATCAACACCCAGCACCAAATGAGGGAAGTGGTTTTTTTTCAGCTCTCCTGGAACTCACTACGTGGACCAGGCTGGCCTTGAACTCACAGAGATCCGCCTGCCTCTGCCTCCTGAGTACTGGGATTAAAGGCGTGTGCCACCACGCCCAGCTGAGGGAAGTGTTTTAAAAATGAATTTTTCACACATACACATCTGTCTGCATGAGAGTTACGTCTCAAAGGCATGGGTCAAGAAGAAAACCCTTGCTTCCTGGAGAGTAGAACCTGGGCCAGGCATGAGGGAAGAGGGCTTTGCACCACATCTGTGCTTTTGTTTGAATGATTTTCCTTGTGTGTATATTGCCATTTCAAAATATTTTTGTTTTAGCGTTTGAAAAAGAGCATAGGCTATCCCACAGTTTTATTGCGCTCTCCATTTTTTTAAAATTGAATTTTTGAGTATTTCATACATCTCATTCAATCTTAATCATCTTTATACCCCGATCCCCCCACCCCCGAGCCCATATACTCTGTCATCCCCATTAAGGCCCTCTGTGTCAAGTCAGTGTCCTCAGACATTCCCCAGTGCAAGTCCATCCATTGAGGTCCAGTCAGCCTATTAGGAAGATCAGCTCTTCTTCACCTACCTGCAATCAGTTGCCAATATTTCTTCAGATAAGATTGGGGTTTCCTGTTCATTTTCCCAGTTGTCTGCCTGAGTTTGCATGGGACTTGTGTATGCTGGCACCATTGCCATAGAATCATATGAGCAGGTTCCCAGGAGCTTGTAGGACCCTGTTTCCATATGGTCCTGCACGTCCTCCCTGGCTCTTACAATCTTGCCACCTGATTTCTATTTTAAATTATCTGTGTGTGAGTCTGTACATGAGTGCAGGTGCCTGTGGAGGCAGAAGTATTGAATCCCTGAGGAGCTGAACTTACACTTGGGTCCTATGCAAGAGCAGTGTGCACGCCCTTAACCTCTGAGCCATCTCTCCAGCCTGGGTCTTGACTTCATAATGGGTATGCTGGATAACTTTAGTGTCAGCTTGACACACCTGGGTTGAGGGGATGTCAATTGGGGAATTGACTCCATTGGACTGGTCTGTGGCCATGTCTGTGGGGCATCTTCTTGACTGTTGAGTGATGTGGGAGGACCCAGCCCACTGTGGGCGGTACCACCCCTGGGCAGGTGGGCCTGTGTTGTATAAGAAATCAGGCTGATCAGGGGCCAGGGGAGCAAGTCAGTAAGCAGCGTTCCTCCATGGCCTGTGCTCCAGCTCCTGCCTGAGTTCCTTCCTTGGGCTCCCTGATGAACTGTGACCTGGGAGATGTAAGTCGAATAAACCCTTTCCTCACCATGTTGGTATTGGTCAGAGTGTTTTGTCACAGCAATGGAGAAACAAACTAGAAAAATGGGCTTTTTACTTAAGCTTCTTTCACCCTCAAAAAAGTCCTCAAGGACAACTTTAACAATCATATCTGTCCCTAGTTGAGTCATTCTACATACATGAATTCCTGTGCAGAGATCTCTGACGGGAACAGACTCTGCCACCCAAGAGCTGCTGAAGTGGAGCTTTTATTGTGGTCAGTGAGAGGTAGGGGCTTGGGCAGGGCAGGTCGCGTGCTTCAGGGGAGCAACCTCCCCTCCCCCTGACAGCTTTTAGAGTGGCTTCAACAACATGGCAAAGGAAGAAGAGAACTTGGGTTAATGAAATGTGAGGGAAAACAGGAGAATGTGTGTCGAACCCATTTGGTGATGAAGAAAAAGTGAGAAATGCAATTAAGGAGGGTGGCCATGGGCTGGGGCAGGAGGCAGACAGGTAGGATGAGCAGGCAAGGGCCTCTCTGTGTGCAGGGACCATGTCTCATTTGTCTCCATGGTCTTAGCTCTTAGCACAGGGCCTTTTCATAGAGAGTACCTGGTAATGCTGGTTGAGGGAGTGAGTGGACAAAACACAGAAGCTGGTTAGTCTTCAGGGAGGGACACGTTTCCTCAGGGAGAATGAAGTGGACAGATGACAACCAAAATACTTGAGATGAACCCGAGGCCATCTGGTGATGTAACTTTCATGTTCTCAGTCAACTACGGGTAAGAGTGTGTACTGAAAGGGGAAGGGGAACGGGTCTGCGGACCTTTTTACTCAGCGAGGCGGGTGGAGTTCCTCCGTGCCTATGAAGCAGCAGTCAACCTGGATGCTCTCAGTAGGGCAGGAAAACTCATGATGCATTCCGTCAGTCTGAGTCTGACCAAGAGAAAAAACCACTCCAGTGTTTGAAACAGAGGCGCTTAATGTGGAGAATTATGAAGAGGATTCAAGTAACGGAGGATTGGTGAGGAAGAAGTAAAAAGAGTTCATAGAATTTGTTTTTGTGTGAATGTGCACGTGCATTCTTGTGTGTGTATGGGTGTACATGTCTTGTGTGTGTATGGGTGTACATGTCTTGTGTGTGTATGGGTGTACATGTCTTGTGTGTGTATGGGTGTACATGTCTTGTGTGTGTATGGGTGTACATGTCTTGTGTGTGTATGGGTGTACATACCTTGTGTGTGTATGGGTGTACATGTCTTGTGTGTGTATGGGTGTACATGTCTGGAGGCCAATTTCGGCATCGTTCAGAAATAGTCCGTCTTGCTTTTCGTTTTTTAAGATTTTATTTATTTTTATGTTATGTGTACTAGTGTTGTGCTGATACACACTAGCTGACCACTGAGCTAACAGAACACATGATTCTGTAACCATGTGTAGCAAATAGAAACTGGACCAGAATTGTTTAGGAAAATAGCTGAAATAACAGCCTCAAGTGAGCGCGACAGCAGCAGCAGCAGCAACCAAAGAAAACCACCCGAAATCTGAGTTAGTTTTCGTATACGGACTGAGGTTGGTCGCCGACCATTTTTTTATTCACATGTGACTATCCAGTTATTTTAGAACTGAAGATCGATTCCTTCCCCCACTGGATTGCGTCAGTGAGTGTTTAGTGTGATTAGGGAAGTTATGATAAATAAAGATAAGATTAAGAAAACACAACGTTTAGCTTCTGACCTAAGGACTACAAGTATTAACCGTCGGAACCAGATCTTGGAGTGGGTTGTAGCCCCCTCACTGCTTGACCCATGTCAAAAACCAGATAGTCAACCAGGGGACCCTTGGCACTGTTCCCCCTTGTTCCCTGAAGAGCCCTTTCACTGTCCTCGGGAGCTTTCATGGGAAGCTCAGTGTTTGAAGGTCACACAGTTTACATACGGTCAGTGGTCAAGCACTGCAAAGCACATAGGAATTGTCCATCATACCGGCGAGAAAACAAGCACAGGCACCCAAGGCCGAGGAACAGACCTCCTTGATGTATGTAGAATCATAGAAGCGGGGTTACACCGGCCCTGGCACCCCACGCACAGCCGTCTGGTCAACTTCCCCGCGTCCTGAGCAGACTGCCCCCTCCTGCATCCACAAAGTCCAGAGAAGTCTGTTAACTCGGTGAGCTGAGCGCTACCGACCTTGAAGGGCAGGGGGTTTCTACTGTGGGTGAGACTACGGGTCACCTGGTGACAGAGAAATCCACAGAACATGCTGGAAATCCGTCCCATGGAAATCCTTGCTGTGCCTCGGGGTGCTGGGAAAGCCGGTCCTGGGGCTGGTCTCACGGTGTGCTCCGCCCCAGCTGCCGGAGTGCGGGAGGCTGCGGGCGCTGCGCACCGCCATTCTACAGGAGCCCAGCTCCCGAGGGGCCCCGGGCGGTGGAGGCTGCTCAGGGAGCCCACGGGACCCAGGACCCAAGTACCGCACTACCGATGTCTCTCTAGCGCCCTACCGACAGAGATTCCGTGTCCCCTGCGGGGGGCGGGGGCGATTTAAAGGACTTGGAGTTGTTATTTTTAAAGAGCAGTCAAAAAGGGTGAATTTGGAGCTGAAACAAAAGAATTAAAGTAAATAACAAAAAATTTTAAAACGATAAATGAACTAGTCAGCTTGTGCTTACAAGGAAACATCACAGGATCATTTGTAATGGTTAAGAACTAGAAACAACCTGGGTGTTTTCAAAAATAATAATTATTAAGACCATGGACTACTCCCAGAACTCAAGAGGCAGTGGCAGGCAGAGCTCTGTGAGTTTGAGGCCAGCCTGGTCTACATAGGGAGGTCCAGGAGACCCTGTTTAAAAAAACAACAAAGGCTGGAGGAGGTGGTGCCAGCCTTGAATCCCAGCAGTCAGCACGTGGCAGGCAGATTTCTGCAAGCTTGAAGCAAGCCTGGTCTACATCGTGAGTTCCAGGCGCCCCAGGGCTATATAGTGAGACCCTGTCTCAAGAAACAAAAAAACCCTGAACAACAAAAAGTGACAGATCAATATCTATTGGTATGGAGGGATTTTTAGGAGCTTTGGCTAATTTTATTTTTATACTTAGTCTCATGTAGCCCATTCTGGCTTCAGACTCTCTATGTAACCAAGGATGACCTTGAACTCTAGAATTTTCTGCCTCCCAAGTACTGGGCTTGTAAGCATATACCATGTACACCACACCTGATTACTACTACTTTTTTTTTTTTTTTTTTTTTTTTTTTCCCTAACTGCCTAGCCAATTCCTACCTCCTATTCTTATCATACCATCCTCTGAAAAGGTTA